>NW_026515473.1:600000-894062 GCF_014898815.1 Panonychus citri | reverse complement strand
CATCAAGATAAATGATCATTTCACTGAAACTATTCACCTTTTGATGAGTAGCAATTAACTTTCTACGTGACCAATCAAACTTTAAATCATATGCATATATTATAATACAAACTTATGGTTCATAAGTGTAAACAATTAAACACTAATTTATCTACTCAGTTAAACGATAATTGTTGGGTTTATGTAAGTTAATTGCATGAAATCAATTATTCCAAAAGTTATTGGAATAATTAGTTAGCGTTTAATAGATTTTCATTATTATTCATTAAGGAAAATTGTTACTTTATTCCAGAATCTGAGATGAGATTTTTACTAGACTTATCAATGGTCACGGGCTGGGATAATTCAGTAAATGCTAAGACATATTTCCTTATGAAATCAGAATTCTAAGAAGCTATAACGATGGAAAAGTGAGTAATAAATATTTTGTTCGATAAAATTATCATTAAATTAGCATATTTTGATTATGTATCAGATCAACAGAGTAAAATTCATTTTAGAAGAAAATTTATCGAACTGATTAACCAAAAGCTACTATTACTATTTAACATTTTCTTTGTTTTTCTTTCAATATTAAAAGATTTTAAATCATGATACCAACTGATAAGAAGCAATTATTCATTACTGGGAAATGCTTTCACCCAGATTAGCATGCAATTCATTATTAATATAAGTATCAGGTGAAAACAAAAAGTATTAGAAACTTTTACCTCTCATGAAAAGGATGAGTAAAATGTTTATGGTGCAATAAATGATGTGGCAAGATGATGATGATGATAAGAATAAGGATAATGTATATTGTATATAGAAAGTTTAACCATTTCCCTCGATCAGTACAAATAAGAAGGTAAAATGTTTCATATTAAATTGTTGAGAGTATTATTTGTGGCTTCGTTGATATATTATGTTGAAGCGAAAATATTTTCTAGCTTCATGTTAATGGCTCAAAGTTTTTGTTTGTGTGGCTTTTCAAGGTAAAACAAGTAACAACAATAACATCTCAACATCTCATGGGATAAGAAAGTTCATGATACAGAAATTCGTGAATCACACACAGATACATACACAGTGGGTAAGGTGATTCAAAGATGATTTTAATCGATAGATTCCCTTGAGTGAACAGAGAAAAAAAATCTCAAATAACTTTTCTTTACCAACATTTTCGATATTCTCGATAACAAACATAATATACATTATACTGTATTCGTGTCATCATCATCATTATAATGATGAAATTGTATTGAATCAACCAAGAGCTAAATACTTCACAACAACGAGCAATTAAAAGTTTCACATGAAATATTGGTCAATCAATGGTCGACAATAGAAAAGTTTAATTGGTTAACTCGTAAAATTGCTCATGTAAAGACACACCATTGATGAGTAGATTAATTTATGAATATGAAGACAATTTGAGAAAAAATTGATTCAAGTTTACATTTTCTGCTAGTTTCATCTCGATCTGTCGTCATTTTAATCATGTTACGCTCAAAAGAGTCATCATATTAGAGTTAACATGGCAGTTTATAAAGTTATTCAGATGAATTTCCTGTTCACAGAACTTATGATGACTAATTATAATTTTCATTATTTGTATTCTTTGTTCATTTTCATTTGTAATATTTTTTTCGCTCCTCGTGATGATTGTGCAACTCAACATCATGATTCGGGATAAAGTGCGAAAGACATTTATTCTAGTAGATTATTCTGATTATTCAATAGAGCAAAGATGAACAACAACTCAACTATTGATGATGAAAATGATGAAGCAACGTTGGAAAATATTACCATTATCCACATCATTCTGTGCATCAATCTCAGAATCCTGATTTTTTTTTCTCTCTATCCTCAGCTCCCTGTCTCCTCTTCTTTCACTATCTATCTTCCTCTGATCATCATCATCATTATCTTGATCCTTCATTTCTCTATCTCTCTCTCTCTCTCTCTTTATCATCTGCATCTGCTTTTGTTTACTCATTATTACAATACAATGAATCCAATGCGATGAAAAAACAATCAATCATCAACTATTGCCTTTGAAAACCATGATTCCGTTTGGCAATCAAATTTATCGATTCATCGATTTGAACATCAACATGAATCATGAAAATATGAACAAGACGAAGATGATCAGTAACCCAACATTTCCGTTCAATAACAACATTTGACTATATTATTATTATCATTTGTATGACTATTATCATTATATTCAGATTCAAACATTACACTGAATGACCTTTCAACATGACCGATAAAAATGATAATATCCATTCATTCATTCATTCATAATAATGTTTCCTTTTACCCTCAAGAAATATTTTCAATGTAATATCTCAATCAATTTCATGATGATGGAAAAAGAATCAAAGGAAAGATTGTAATTTTCAGGATAGAAAATTTCAAAAATTCTTTTGAAAAAAAAATGAAACTGATCGTTTATTAACCTTTTCCATTCAAACATTTAATCTTGGTTCAAGGGAGAGAAAAGAAATTCAGTTCTGATGAATTTTTCTTTTTCAATTTTCTCCGTGAATAAATGATATTAGAAAATAAAGAGAGCAGTAGATAAATATACTTACATAAAATTCTGAGATTAATCTCATGACTATAACCATCACCTTCAACATTTTCAGCTGAACAGCGATATTTACCCGATCGATGATGAGTTATATTTCGTATGGTCAATGAGTGATTACGAAAAATAATCAAATCACTTGAGATTTCATTGGGTGAATTATTATTATTAATTTGATTAGCATTTGAAAATGAACGTCCATTGAATTGCCATGAAACATATGAAATGGGCGGATTTGAGATTACATGACATTCAAATGTGACATCGCTCGACTCCCTGACTTGATCATGATAAAGATTAGATCCAAGAGATAATGATAATTTAGGAGCAACTGTAATCAAAAAGATCAAGAGAAATTGATTAGAAAAAAAGTCATGATAAACAAAATCAGAATATCGTCACGACATGATGGATGAACCAGAAAAATTTGTCACCAAAGTAGCTTCATGCCATCAATATCCTTTGATTTACATTACAAAAATCCATATGATTACCACACAATTGGTAAACAATTAATCCGTTATTTACTTAGTGTTAATGATCTAGAATCAAGTTAATTGTTTCTGATCACATGGATTGACAAGGAACAGAAATTAAAACAGTTACTCTACAGATAATAGCGACTTAATTATCATCATTATCAGAACATTTTCAACACAACTTCAAATCAATTAATCCAATAGATTGAAAATCATCCAATGAGAATTGATTAGCAGTTTAAAACATGATGATAAAGGTGATAATCCATCCAAAAAGTATCACATTGTTTCATGATCCAACTGAATTTTCATTCATGTGCATTGAGAAAGTTTAATAACTTTCCCATTGTTTATATTATGAAAATAATTGTCATTAATTTTGGTTACGTTTGATTTAAAGATTATAATGGGAAAAGGTTGACATGAAACGAAAATCAAAATGATAGTAATCAAGGTAATCGTGATAAATATCAACTTAATGATAGCTATTAGGTATTCAGAAGCAATTAATTAATCTATCGATTTACGCTTCAGGTAACATCTTGGTGAATGAAAGTTGATGATGAACAAAAAAATTAGCAAATTTCATCAACACTTTGAAAAAAAGTTTCTTTTCTGACTTAACCTTTATACTATCAAATATTTGACTTAAATTGATTGTTACCTTGATTTTTTACTCCTGTTATTTACTATCATCAACGTCAACGGTTAATCAACACCATTATCAACAGAATCATTATCATTATCATTCTGTTATCCATTACCACTCACATAGACTTTTGGATGTTAATCATTTTCGGTCTCATTTTTTCTCTCACTTTTTTTTTCTTTACAATTTCCTTCCAATTTTATCTCAATTTAATTCACAGAACTTTTTTGTTCTTTTTTTTCTGTTCAGAATTTTCATTTTCTGTCACCCATTTTTTTCGTCTTCTTCTTCTTCTTCTTTTTCTCTTTCAAACTTATTCCAAGATTATTTTAGTTTATTTTTTTTCTCCACTCGTTTTTTTTTCTATCCATAGTCAATCCTAGAACAAAGAATCTCCTATCAACATAATTATCTCAACAATTCGAAAGACTTTAACTAACTAATTAATGATCCCCATGAAATTTACACCCAAAGAGAAGACAATTTCTTATTTTCTTTTCCACTTCATCTGCTACTTTTATCTTAAATCTTCATCATCATTTAATTATTTTTTCTCGCCAGTAAACTTCTTGATATAATGACTAAAGTTTGAATAAAAGTGTTATACCTTGGATTCAGGTGACAAATTCTGTGTATAAACCAAACCTTTACCCTGTTCATATCAGAGTTTTATTTACTTACAGTATACATCAAGTATCCATGAATCTTCAATGGCACTATCAGGGAGAATTGAATGATCGGCTCGACATGAAAGTACTTTACCATTATCTTCAGCTATTGGAGTAAAATGAACTATGGAAACTGTTACATTCTCAGAACTTGTTACATCTTCGGAAACATGTTGCAATCGCTTTGGTCCTTTCCACCAAGTAACAATCGCCGGAGGCCTGGAACCTTCCGATTTACACGTTAATTCAACTCTTTTATCGGTAGAGAGAGCATGTTTCGGGCTCATAATATGAACTTTTGTTGGTCGAACTAAAAAAAGAGACAAAAATAAAAAAGAGAAATAAAAAAAAATTCGAACCCATTAAATTAACTCAATGTAAACGATTATCAACATGTTGTTATTCATTTAATGAGCACATTATCTTAATCTCTTCTCATTTATCATATCAACCAGAAAAAAAAATAAACACAAACTGTTCAGTTCCGTAAGCTTTTTTTTTCATCATTTACTCTGATCATTTTTATCTAAACACATAATCTAAGCATAATCTTCACCATGTAGTTCAGGGTGAGAAGAAAAAAAAAGTTCTGATCAGTCATTAGTTGCAGTTAGATAATAATTTTCTAAAGTTGTAACTCAATCAATTTTTTTTCCTCTTCTTCATCCCAAGAACTATTTTTCTTAATCTTATCATGTTCTTAAAGAGAAACGAAACTTTTAGTGACAAAATCCTGATCCATGACTCTATCAAATGTGATAAAAGTAATTTCATGGAATACAGAATAACGATAGAAAAATGGATAATCCAACTCGATAAAAAACTAATCAGTCTACATGAAGATGAGTTCGAATTAGGAAAAATTTTCTCAAATGCCGAATGAATCGTTAGCTTGTTCAAAGTATCAATTTCAATTCTATTGTTCTAACATAATAGTTTCATTTGCATTTTCATTGTCTTCCTTTTCGTTACATATTATATACAATGTATTCTTTATTCCGAAAAGAAAAACTTTCCAATGATAAGATTAACAAAGAACAAGGCTAATACAATATTGTATTGAATTAATTTCTCGATTCATCATCAGTTATCCTCATATTCAGAGTCTTTTCATCATTAATCCCTCGAGGATAAATATCATCATCATTATCAATCTTTTATCAATTATTGGTCTCCAACGTAAATTTTTACCATGATACTTTCTCATGTTCATGAGTTATGTTAACACATATTTAATCATCATTAATTGTTTGCCTGTTTACCATAAAATAATTGATCGTTAACTTAAAGATCAATTATTTTTTACTATGTATCAATATAATGATAAGCTAATGCTATCGAGTTATCGAGTAGTAAGAAAAGCATAATCGTTGGATGAGATTAGATGATAATCTCTTAATCTTATATCAGGTTTACGATTAATGTTGAAATTCAACTTACGATTTAAGTCCAATGTGATGCTGGTTGATACTGGTTTAGTTAAATTTGAATTATTTGCAATGCATGTTAACGTTGTCATCAAGTCACTTCGCTGAATATGATTTATTGCAAGTTCATTACGAATTATTCCTTGGATGGTTATATTCCAAGTCTCATCTATTAGATGACCGTCTTTATACCAACGAAGTTGAGGATGAGGCGAACCTGTTAGAAGGGAAAGATTCATTTTTTTGTCATCAAAACAAGAGAATCAATAATCGTTTGAGTTAATCAATATTTGATAACAACTCTGAGAATTCTGATATCCTCTCATTTTGACAGGTTTATCAAAGATAATCTAATAAAATGAATAATTCACGAGCTCCCTTACCTCCTTCAGCTTCACAGATTAAGGTCATATGAGCACCTTCATTAAAAGGTCCAACTAGATCACGTAGTCGCTGTCCGAATTCATCCATGATGACAACATCTCTTGGTCCAACTGAATTTTACGAGTTACGAAAAAGAAAATCAATAAGAATGTTGAAATTTCTCGAAAAATTTCTCGAATCTACATTATCGGTTCTCGATTCAGTATTTAAGTACACTCGCTGCTAATGATTTCTTTTTATCAACTTCTCTTTTTTTCTCTCTCATTATCTTATTATATTTTTATTCAATTCTGGAAAAAATCCAACAATTTGATGAAATTTTTCTTTCTACTCTTAAATACTGAAAAAAGTATTTATACAAGAATTAATTCAATAGTTTACTGTTCTGAATTTATTCCAATAATAATTTAGTGATAATAACAATACACAATTCGAGAACCGGAACTTTCATGGAGAAAAAAAAGACTACAGAACAAAAAGTTTTCCTTCTCATTCAATCTTAACGGAAAATGAGCTTTCATGAAAATCCAATTGTTTCTTTCCATTCATTCACTTATTTGCTCATTTATACAGCGAAATAAATACTAACCCTCTAAATGCTACACTTTTTGTATTATTATGATAATATTTAGTTCTGTTTGCTTGATGCATTTACCATAAAATGAGGAAAAGAACCTTAGTGTTCAAGAATAATCAAAAAGAAAGAAAGAGATACTACAGAAAGAATGAAAACCAAGAAGATGACAATGATGAAACAAAGAGAGAGAGAGAGAGAGAGAGAGAGAGAGAGAGAGAGAGAGAGAGAGAGAGAGAGAGCTCATAATATTCTTTGGGTTATATTGGAAGAAGATGGAGAAAAGCACCAGAGAATCGACTATCGTCATCATCATCATCGTATTATTATTATTATCGTTCTTTTCATTTGATAAGCTTTCTATCAATTCCCAGAGGTGAAAAAGTAAACATTCATTGACAATATCTGAGAACAACTAACAGGAATAAAGTTAGAAGTGTTGATTAAGGTGAGAATTGTGATAGAGATGGAGAATCTGATTAGGGTGTAGACAGGAACAGGAGGTGTCCAAAGAATGAGGAAAGAACAGAGACAAGAAAATGCTAATAATTGGACATCGAGAGAGAAAGAGAGAAGAAAAGAAAGAGAGCAAAAAAAGCTAAAAAAGAAAACAAAATAGTTGTTACTTACTTATGACCTCTAATTGGACAGTTCGATATTGAGTTCTGCTTTTACGAAAATCGATACGGCAACGATATTCACCAGCATCGTCTAGTTTCACCGATTCAATTATTAAAGACGGAGGCCTGAGAATTAAGCAAAAAAAACAGAATTAAATTAATCAAACTGTAAAATTAGAAACACAATTGAAGAGTGACAACTTTATAAAGGAAATACAAGTAAATCTCAATAGATTAACAAACAGTTAGAGTTTAATCATGACAAGTTTCTAACAAGCACTATCAATGTAAACGGAAGTATTGGGATTAATAATACTATTTCCGTTCTCTTATCATGTAAGTGAAAACAATTTAATCTAATCTTAATACAGTAACGTTTGATATGGATCATCGTCGATCAATTAATCACCTTTACTTAATCTCAAACCTCAAAGCAAAAAAAAAACCAAACTTCTTATCACCATTAAGAGATATCAACATTCAATTTACTAATTGTGATAAACGATTATCAATGAAAATTCTGATCATAATTTACAAGATGATTAAAGTAATAATGGGAAAAGGCTCACAGAAACCAAATCTCATCTTCATTATCAAAGTGTTTACAATTAGATTGTAAGAAAAGTTTCCTTCCATATACTCAGCTGATAACATAATCATGATTACCTGAATTTCACCAATCATCAAATATCTAATCTTCAGGTAATAATATTGTGAAACGAAATTTATTTTCACCTTCAATATTTAATAAATTTCTCTAAATTCAGTTTATGTTTTCTTTTCTCACCTCAATCCGATCAATAAGTTGAAATTGTTTTTCTTCTGAACAAAATGATATATACAGATAATAATAAAAGAAGAAGAAAAAATTTTCTATTCTTCTAAGTCGAAAAATAATTTCCTCAGTTCATGATGGAAAATTTCACCAAGATGTTTTTCTTTTACACAGGTAAATGTTGAAAGGAAAATAATATGCGAATTCGTACTATTATTACTAAAAGAAGAAAGAGAGAAAAAAGCCTCAATTCGAATTTGGAACGATTTCTTATAACTGTACTCATGGTTTTTTCTTTACTTCAATTGAATTGTCGATGAGAAAGAATAGAGAATAAAAAATTGATTCGAAAATGTAGAGCATCGGATGAGAAAAGATACTTTATTAATTTGGTGTTGATTTTATTTCTAAATAAAATTTTACCTGTGATTTTAATGTCACACCTTTAGGGCTTTTATCAGACTAATAGATTCCAATAGGAACTTTATTTTCTATTTCAATCACAGTCAAATCAATTGATTGAGAAGACAACAAATGATACATGGTAAATTTCATGGTGAAAAAAGTAGATAAGTTGAAATGATACAGATAATGTTCGTATTCATCAATTGATGCTCAAAGCAATAGACGAAAAGTTGATTGATCAATATAATTGAAATTGTTTTTCTTTCTTTTTTCAATTTCAATTTTGCTCAATAATTTGAATGAATTTTAGACAATTTTTTCTCCAATATATTAATATAAATCATTCTATTAGATAATTATACTTACAATCGATTACTATAGCTTATTGTCGTAGTCTTTTTTGTCCTGAGTCTCTGGAGAGAATCAGTAAATTTAGATTTCTATTAGAATTTTCCAAGAAAAAGCTAAATTCTCTATCTAATATCATTTTTCCCCTTCTTTTTATTTTGCTACCAAATGAAATCCCAGAACATTATTATCAGAAAGTTTAAATACTCAACAGAATAATTCGTTTTCTATGTCATATTGTTCAATAAATGTCAAAGATTAAAGTTCTAAGCTTCAATGGTTGTATATAATGTCTCGAAAAGTTAAATTTGATTACTAATATAAAAGATGAAATTGATAAGTGATTTTGATAATTAGATCAACGCTTAATCACTCATTGTTTCAATCTTGGACGGTTCAGTTTATCAATAATTTCCAGGTTCACAATAAGCTTAATTATAACTTGATTATCTCAAATGATGATAATCTATTGTCGTTGTTAATTGATGTCTCTTCAATTATAAAAGTAACGGTTTTTTTCTTGCTTCTCTCTCTCTCTCTCTCTCTCTCTCTCTCTCTCTCTCTCTCTCTCTCTCTCTCTCTCTCTCTCTCTCTCTCTCTCTTTCTTTCTTTCTTTCTTTCTTATCATTATAATGTCAATATGTTTGTTGTTATTATCAGACATTCACCTTGGTTTTTGAAGGGTATCATAGTCTAAGAAAAATGTATCATCAACAGTAAATGTTGTAAGATTAACAAGTTAAGTAACAAGAAAAGACGTAAACAAATAGTGAAGACACCAAGTGAGATAAAATGAGAGAGAGAGAGAGATAAGAAGAAGAAGAAGAAGAGAAAAAAATGTAAAGAGTGAGCTAAGTGTTGAGATGATCACATTGATGACAAAAATGACCAACAAGATGAAAGTAATGATAATGGAGCACAAGAAAAAAGGACAAGATTGATGTTCAGGTTAAGCTTTGATCTTTCGATATCTTTCACTCTCCATGTCGCTTCATCACTTCTCATATCAGAACTTTTTTTTCGTCTTATGCTCACTTTTTGCTTTCATCATCTTCATTTTCATCTCTATTTTCACTTTCCCTCTCTTTCTCTCCCTTGATTCAGGTCTACAGTCGGCGACATTTTAAGTACATGTATACATGGAAGCAAAAAATTTATCCACTGTCATCTCATTTATCTCTCAGCACATTGTTTTTTTCTTCTTCTCTACTTTCATCTCCTTCCACTCTCTCTCTCTCTCTCTTCCTCCTCCCTTGCTTTATCCACTGAAGACCTTAATACGCCTACAATAATCCAGGCCAGATGAGAGGATAAATTACTTTTCTCTCTCTCTCAATCTCTGAATCTTTGTTTTTTCTTGCTGCCTTCTCCGCTATTTTATGCTTAATCTGATGTATTATTATTGTACCAAAAAATACATGAGCTGAGAAATCCTCTCAAGTTCAATGGAACCGATGAAAGGTCCAAGCAAAACTGGACAACTGAACATCCATCACTTTCAAAACATTGTCATCATAAAAAGTCATCGAGTTTTTTTTCACTCTTATTTTTTATTGATATTTTCATTTTCATTTTTGTTTGTGTTTGTTTTATTTTCCTTCGTTGTGTCCATCAACACGCAACAACAATTTACTTAGTAACTTTCTGCTCGATGCAATTTCTTATCGATCAAGTTGTAATACTATTATTTAAGTTGAAGTTATCCAAATAATTTTTCAGTTAATTAGCCGAGTTGATTTTAAATTAGTTGCATCAGGATTTACTTTTTGCAAATTAGCTAAGCGTTTGAAACAAGTTCAACTCTACAATTTGACATTTATAAACCGATACAAAATTATTAGGAATCAGCCGATCAATTTTTTTATGATTTTGAGCTAAAATAACACGATAATATATTAATGTAGACAATAAACATGTAAACATAATAAAATTTCCTGTGATAGTTTCATACTCTGAGTATGAAGAAGTTGTAACTTGTAGGATAGACATAGAATTTTCTGATTTTGGTTCATAAGGATTATCAGAATCATGATGATATTGATGAAAAGAGATAAGGTAGATTCGTTAACTAGATTTAATAATCCCTTAGAGTAGTCAAGGGAACTACAAAAAAAGTTGGAAAACAACAAAAATCTTCATCTTTAAAGATATAAGAATGATAACCATTGGTGGTGATAATGTTATTTATGAGAATGAAGATAATCGTGAGATAAAAATAAAGACAAAGATCAATGAGAAGAGAGAAAGAGACGATAATGATGATGACAAAATACCGTTAATGGTCTGCCAAGAAGGAAATGTTACTCCAAAATCTATGATGAGAACTGTAAACTAAGAAGATGAGGATAAACAAGAATCATGTTGAGGTAATTCCAAGGGAAACCATTGATGAAAAGGAAAATATTCTAAGATTTCAAGAAAGATATTCTCAACTCTCAATAAAAACAAGGTATCAACAAAACGGAAATGACTTTTGGTCGAAAAGCAAAAAAAAAGATATTTTCTATTGAATATCTGAATCTTTTCTGTTTGTAATAGTTGTTGCATCTTCATCAGTTTTCAATCGAGAGATGGATTAACCATTTCATCAACAATTTAGATCATAAGTTAATCGTCTTAATAAATATGATGGTTGAAAAATAAGATGAATTAAATGAGAAATAACTGTTACCAAGAAAAATTGTGATTTTCCTCTGAAAATCCTTTAATATATTAATATCTTTTCATTTTTTATTCCGTTGAAGTTTCATCTAAATCTCATGAGATGGAATTTCTTTTCATTCATGACTTTCTAATTATCTTAGGATAGGATAATTCACGAATATAAATAACAATTCAATTACTATTGCATAATATTCACAGGATTTAATTGTTGAATTAATTTTCCAACTTACAATTGAATATACTTATATTTACTTGGATATTAACCACAATCTCTCAAGCAGAAATCCATGAGTTTCAATTTATCATGGAAAAAGTAATAGAGAAGAGAAAAAAAGTTTTCTTCCTTTTCCATAATATAAAAAACAATGAGCAAACAAAAAAGTTCAGTGGTAGATTAAAACTCTTAATGTACAATTGAAGTTTAATATTTACTCAATTACATTTTTCGCTTCTTGATTTATTATAAACAATAAAAATCCAAACAAATCTAATCTAATTAATCTTATCAACAACTTCCATTGAAGATTAAGAGTGTAATCATTAATGAGAAATCATTGAGAAAGAGAGAGAGAAAGAGAGATTGAAAGTTTATCAACAAGATAATATCATGTACACATTATTAGATAATCTAAAGAGTATCTTGTTTCATTTACTGAAACAACGATAATAAATGGCGATTATTTCAAGTTACATGAATTAAACTACTTCCGGGTTTCTAATTTCAATCAACAAGAAGATAAAGATTAACCAAAGTCTATCAGGATTATTTAATTGATTAAACAATTGATTTGATTGATAAGATGAAGAGAAAATTTTTCTTCACCTTTAAGGGATTCGATTAATTTGTTAACATTTTCAATTTCACAAGTTAAGTTAAAGAGTTAATTGTGTAATCAGACATGATTGAATTGATAAAATAATGTATTTACTTTATTTAATTGCTCATTTATAATTGATTTGATTGGAATCACAATTAAATGTTAATTAAAGATCACATACAATTTAAACCTTAATCGTCAAGGGATTTAGATAATAATTAACTATTCAAGTTTAGCTCTACTTTTATTACTTGTATTGCTCCTTTAATGAAGATACAAAGGGAAATAGTTAGTGAGTGAGCGAGCGAGAGAGAAAATGTTTAGATTGATTTAACTAATGTAATAGTGAACTATTAACTTAATTGCTCTGTGTATTCAATAGACTACCATTGGAATAATAATTTGAACAATTATCGTTGAACCACATAATTAAACAACAAAATGAGCGGTTTAAATAGAGGCAACAAGAACAAGGATAACAACAACAACAACGAACTCGATAGAAATTAGTTGGTCATTTTGTTTAATTACCACTGACCATTAAGTAGGTTGAATAGATTACTGGCTTAGATTGAATATTATTATTGTATAATTATCATCATTAATTAACTTTCTGTCTGTAATCAACTCTTTTTTTTGCTGTTCGACTAAAAATCTCTTATTCATGATGATGTTCATCAATCAACATCAACACCCGATTTTTTGTTTCCATGATTTTCAGTCTGAAATACTAATTCAATCATATCATGGAAACACTTTTAATATTATCCAATTCTAATCTATCACTTGATTAAAGTTAGAAAAAAAGTTCTGATGATATGAAAAGCGGGATTTTCTCGTAAATCTTTATCAACGATAGTTCATATTACATAATATGTACTATGGTGAATGGAGTTCATGATGGAAACAGAAAAGGTGCAACTCAGCTCAGGATAAACTTTCTTTTCCTTTTAGTGAGCTTTTTGGAGATAAACCAAACACGACGATGGTTGAGCTATTCAATGTTCAGTAGTCGAACTTGAAAGTTCTGGTTCTCTTTGTGTTTGTTTGAAGCAAGTATCGTTTCATATGAGTAAATTTTGGAAAATCATTTTATCACATTATTTTCCATTTAAATTAAAAATTCCAATTAGATTAGTATTATTTAAATTGCAGGACTGATTGATTTCGGCTAAACTTGTTATTGAATTAAAGCAATGAGAGTAAAGATTATCTCTGCAATAATTATTCATTTACTTTAGTATTATTATCATATCGATGAATACTAATTATGTATTTCATTAAAGGACTAATAATGATCATGTAAAATGATGATGATTATGTTTTAATGATTAAATAATTAATTGTGTATTTATCATATTTATTCATCTGATAGTAATGAGAGTTAGAAATTATGATAACGATTTTTGAATAATAATAATGTTACATCATTGAAAACATAACTTAATCACAATTCAATCAATGAGCTTAAAACATTCAACCCACATAATTTTCCTGGTTTATGATTATTGGAAAATTATTTAGCCGATAGCTTCAAAGCTGCTTTGTGGACGAAAACAGTCATCTTCAGACCGGCCCCAGGCCAAAGTTTCCGCTTGACCAAAGTGTATGCATTGGACCTCAATCGGTACAGAATTTTTTGTGGCAAATTGAAACAGAATTTATGATAAAAGGCATGAAAATTTACGCATGGAGATTAATTTACCCTTGAATTTTTCAGTGTTTAAAGGAAATTATTTCTTCATAACCCATGTGAGGAAACCGATTTCCTCTTCAGTTTCTTCGGTTTCTTCCTTAATGTCCAACTCAAAATGGTAAAAGTTGACAATTTTCACAAGTATTAAATCATCTTTGATGCTTATGAATACTCCTATTGGATATACATTTATGTCTATTGGAAAATATGATTTTATCAGTTTCATATTTAGAACAAGAAACAAAAAGAAATAATATTTCAAGTTCATAGACAGAAATAGTCTCATGTGAAGATGAATTGTTTTGATTTACTCTATTATCTTTTGATTTATTGTTATGATATTTCATCAAATTCAGAAGTTCTTACGATCAATTTTAACATGAAATGAAACTTAAAATTTTCTTTTAAAATTATTTATCTGTATTTTCTGATATTTCTGTTGTCGCATCTCTCTTATCCATCTCTGCCATCATGGATTCTTCATCTCTATTTCTTTATACTTTTTGTTCACTCTTTTATCCTTAACTCCCAGCAAGATATCATCTTTATCATCTTCAACACAGAGAATCCTTCATTCCTTAATAATAGTAATAATGATTATCTTCATGAGACTCTTCAATATAATACAAGGAAAACGATTGTACAAAAATCGTCAAATAGAAAATTTAAAATTCTTTTTCATTTTCTCTTCGATCCCTGGTTAATAAAATAACCATTTCACTTGAGAGATTTTTTTTCGAACTTTTTTCCGCAATCTTTCAGCTCACTTCTAATTCACACTCTTTATCATGATTTTCCAGAACTTTAACCATGTTGAGATTTCTCACTTTCTCATCTTTTTTTTCATCGGTCTAATCGATGTTCAAATTGATCGAATAAGCTTTTCCTCTACATCCTATTGAACTATTCATACATGACAATGAAAATGATTTGACAGTTTTCTCAATATATTTTGTTTACTCTCAAGTATCATGATGAAATGCTTTGGATAATTTTGTTTCTCTCTCTGCATATAAACTTTATCAACTTGAAGATTTCATCTGATTTCATGTGATAATAATGATAGTACATGTTATAAATACTACAGGTTGATTGTAAGTCATTGACAATAAAGTGAAAATAATAAAATATCACAGAAGAGAATCAAAGTTTTGTATTGTAATTCAACACACATTGAATGGAAATTAGCTAATTATAGTCTGGAGCAAAGTGTGATACGGTTATGATCATAATGGTGAATTTGTTGAGAAGTTAATGTTTCCATGAAAAATGCTCAATAATTTGTTGATATATATATAAGTTCACTTTATTAGAGAGAAAAACATTCTCATTAGCATTCTGGTTGCTTAAATGATTGATTTAGTTTCTCATCATGATTTTACCATGAAGATAAGCCAAGATATTAATAGGTTTCAGTGTTTACAAAACAAAAAAGTTTACTTCGGTTAAAAAAGGTAAATGGTTCCTATGATTTTCTGTGAGATTTCATCTGAATTTTAATATCATGTATATATATTCAGATTAGATTGTTAGTTTTCTCTTGTTCTCACTTATCTTTACCTTTTAAATTTTCAGTTTGCATTAATTTCATATTTGAATGCTGATCTAAATGATTCAAGTTAAAACCGATAAAACTTTTGCCATCAATGATCAACCAATTTCAAAGCTTATACTAAGTTTTTTTTTCTCGTGTCGGTCTCAAGGGATTTTGGTTATTTCAAATTTTTTATGATAACATTGAACAGATCAAAGTAATAGTCACGGTGTGATAATAGTATCATGAGTGGACTCTTGAATTTTGTGTATGTGTGATACTTTGGTTTATATTTGACAAGTAGCTTGTTTGAGTTAAATGGTCAAGTCTGACCTCAAGAGGAAGAGGATGGAGGAAATAAAGATGACTTAAATTTCCAGCAGTTAGACAGGCAAAATAAAAAAAAAAGAGATGAAAAGATGAGGATGTACAGTTGGGAGCAAAAAGCACACCAAGAGGATCAGGTAAACCAGAAACCAGATTAGAATTTAAATTAACCACAAACTTGTTCAGGTTCTGAAAAGCACATTGACTACTGAACATCAACTTAATAAAGTGGCTTAAAAATTTTTCCTCTTCGCTGTGTTGGCCATATTTTCTGTTTTCACCTCCAACATGATGATCATGATCATCATGATGAAGATCCTTAACTGATAAATGTCTCTCTCTCTAGCTCTGTCCTTTATTGATTCAGCGAAGTGTGAACTTTTTATTTACAGGAAGAGAAAAGTTTGTTGGAACAGAGAAAAAAATTCTCAGATTCTGAAAGAATTGTCCTTATCTTTTCACATCAAATCCTAATGTTCATCTTGCTTATCTTTCTCTCCCTCTGCATGCCACTCATCGTGATATATAATGATGATGACGATAATGATAATGTATCTACAGCATCTTGGTCAAGCTTGAAAGTTTTCTTGCCCAGTGTAAACCGAGGATATCGGTAACTGACCATCGATGATGCTTATTATGCTTTCAATTGGTTTTCATATAAATTTCTATTAATGATGGGTTGTCCATTCTCATTCTTATACTTGTATTTATCGTTCAAAAAACGACACAAAGTAATCAGAGGATTATCATCGAACGAAAATCAATAGAGCAACGAATTCCTATTCTCGACTCAACTTCCAGTGACAAAGTTTTACTTCTTATCAAAAGGGAATTAATAACCAATCAAATTCATTTTTGGGTGAAGTTCCGGAAGCAGAAAACAGTAATTGTTTCATAGAACATCCGAAAATTGATCATTACTCATATTTATCAGCCAAATATCTGAATGTGAATCAACCTTAATTCATTTTTCTGATCATATTGATGTATATGTTTAAATAGTAATACTTGTTATTCAAGTAACATTCAAGTGTGAATAAGTTATAATCAACAACAATTGAATTAAATTGGATTGTGAAACATAAATGAGCTGAGAATTGTGAACTTTTTTTCTGCAGGCTAAATAAATGATTACATAATCTATTGATTTTGTGAAAATTGTAATAATCAAGAAATAGAAACGACTAAGAAACTTATAAAAAGAAACTTTAACTTAATCAGCATGATAAACATGATAAAGATGAACAATGATATCTGATTGTTTATATTTCATTTCATTTCAAGTATTAGATTGAAATGAATGTACCAAAGTGTGAAAAAAACAATAACAAGATCTTACTTTTCTTTAACATTGAGTAGAATGGAAAAGGATTGAAGATTACCATGAATTTGATTCCAATTCAATTGATTATATTTGTAATATGATGGTGATGATGAGGAGATGAAGAGGAAAATAGCAATTTGAAAAGAGGTAATCAAATGTTTAACAAGAGTAATCAAATGTTAAGATGATGATGATGGTTGTGATTGTATTCAGGGTGAGATGAGCCATCAAACATGATTGTCTATTCATTTGAACATATTGTCAAATCATATGCTTCCGGTCATTTCATTTGTCCATCATCATCATCATACTCTACATCATTATTATCCTCTTTTCTTAGTCATACTGATACATCATCATAATATTACCTTCTTCGTTTATTTTTCTGTTTATTTCACTCCGTTGTTGATGAGTGATTTTCTCCCTGAGTACTATAATAATAGATACGGATGTTGATATTTGATTGCTGATTTTTTCTTTGCTTTCTCTAATTCTTGTTTACGTTTGCAATGTTATGAAAATGAGAAAAGCAAAATCTGTAATTATAATAATGATGCAGATACGATACACAGATTAGCGGTGACGATGCAAAGATGATCTTTGTTTGGACATTTAGAGAGAGAATGAGAGAGAGAGAGACTCGAACTGAGTCAAGTATGAAAGAAGCTATTTTTTGATGTCAACTGTTCATCATGGTCAGTGCGATGAAGATCAAGATACTGATTAGTTGTTATCGGAATAGGAAAATAAAAAAAGTAGTTGATTATTTTGACATTTGCTATGGAGTTTTTTATGTTATCATTTGGCTGATGTGATTCTGTTTGCAACATTGTTATTTGCTGACGATGACCATTTAAGCTTATCTCATAAATGTATCATTATGACCATTAAATATTATACCAAATAGTGAACATGAGATGATGACCAGTTCAATGAAAACAAGGCTATTGAAAGATAAATCATGACATCAGAGCGATTTTCATCCTTTGTATATAACAATTAGCCTGGAAACATTTAATTTGAGTGGATTTTTATTAAAATACAAATGAAATTGACCGAAAAGGTCATTGTTTCATTAATAATATGCTTCAGTTTGATTACTAACTAATAGTATATGATACTCGAGAATGGTGAATGTTATAAACTTGATAATGAACAAGAAGTGGAAAAAAATTAATGCCAAAAGTGAATTGCAAATATTTGATTGTTTCATCCACCATGACTTGATTAACTCAATCATGAAAATTATATTTTTGTTTCAAAAAAATTCACAGGGAATGATAATCATAATAGTACATGAATAATAATATAAATCCATTGGATACGTTTGTATATGTAAATCTGAATAAATTTTACTGAATGAGAAATGATTTATTATTTGGAATCAAATGCAAGATAGGAAAAAAATTGGGATCACATTTTGCTTAGTCTTTTTTGTCTTCAGTTCTAAGCATTGTTTACCATTGACAAAACAATGACAATGGCATTAGAAAGGAAGCAAAATTATCAAAAGGAAGGAGAAAAAGTTTTGTTGCGAATTATTTTTAGATTATTTTGATGATCGTATTCCGAAAATGATGATGATGCTTAACGAGAGCTTAGAATGAACATTCATTTGATAATTAAAATCTCATTGAATAATTTGCCGTGAATAATTTAGAATCGGATTCAATAAGTGTTCAATATTTTATAATACAACTAGTCTCAAGGAAAGGAAACTTTTCCATAATAATTTCATTACGTTGTAAATAATAATCAGTCTCAGGGTGAGTTCAAGGATTATCGATAAACATTTGAAATTCTAGACTGAGAAAGTTCATTCCCTTGTCTGAGTCTGTTGGAAAAAAAACTACTGATTAGTTTATCATATTTTTTCACCTCAATTCTTATTAGAATATGTTAACTTTATGATTTCCTGATGTAAGGTTAATAAGGAACGAAAAAAATATTCATGGTAAAAAGATGAGGAAGAAAATGTTTCGTCTAATGATGATGGTGGTGGTTTCAGGGAGTTCAATTCATGTTCCATGCATTTGATTAATATTTAGAACATTATTTAGATTTTTTTTCAATGAGTTTCGCTCAATAATAAGGTGTTGGTTAAATATAATGAGTCGAATGGTGATGTTGAATTAACTTTATTCGAGAAAAGAAAATACATAAACTGAAGGTTCACTCAGAAGAGAGGTGACCTTTATACCAAGAACCTCGAAGGTTGATACCGTGTGAAAGGGTTAATCCATATTCACTTCTTGAGGGTTAATAAGTTAAGCTGGATTAAATAATTAAGATAAGTCGAAAAGAGAGCTCAGATTAAGAGCTCAGATTAAGAGCTCAGATTGAGATCTCATTTTGAGATCTCACTTTGAGATCGCATATTGAAAGCTCATTATGAGTCTTCAGAAAGAGCGAAATGATCTATTCCAATACTCCCACTCGCTCTTATCACTCATACCAATTAAATTTCGACAATTATTGAACTTTGGTGATGACAAAGATTTTGTGAGGAAATCAGCCGCTTGATTTTCGCTTTCAACGTCGAAAAAAATTTGCACTTTCTTTTCATCACGCGCATTTCTTATGAAGTGAAACTTTATCTCAATATGTTTAGTTCGACGGTGGAAAACTGGATTTTCTGCTAGAGATATTGCTCCTTGATTATCGCATAGAATTGTTGTTGGTTTCTCATCCAACAAATTGAGTTCCTTTAAGAGATTTTGAGTCCAAATTACGTCCTTGAGACACTCAGACATCGCTATGTACTCTGCTTCGGTTGTACTCTGTGCAACAATTGTTTGCCCTCTTGATGCCCAACAGATAGGACCACCATTTAGAAGAAGAACGAAACCACTTACAGACTTTCTGGTCACAGGATCCGATGCCCAATCTGAATCGCAATAAGCAGTTACTTCTAGTTGTCCTTTACCGTAGCATAACCCAAAGCTTATCGTATTTTTAATGTACCTGAAGATTCTCTTCAACGCTTTCCAATGCTCTTGATTATATTTGTTGCAATGTTTTGCACACTGAGAGACCGAAAATGCAATATCTGGACGTGTTGTTACCGCCAAGAACATCAAAGCTCCCACAGCTTCTTGGTAAGGGATATCAAGAGATTCTTGTTCACTTGTTGCTGGAAGCAATTTATTGTTAACATCACTTGGTGTTGCAACACTTTTGCACTCGTCCATTCCATACTGTTTGAGAATGCGATTTATGTACCTGGATGAACCGATAAATATCTCTTCATTTTTATGAGAAATTTCAAGGCCTAGAAAACAATCAGCTTTACCAAATTTCATCTCAAAATTATCATTGAGATATTGCAAGACCTTTTGTGAGTATAATTTATCGTTGCAACAAAGGAGACCATCATCAACATATAAAGCCAAAATGCTCTTCAATTTACCTTTCATTGAAAAATAAACACCACAATCAGCTTCAGAATTCACAAAACCAAACGATGATAAAAAGGATGAGAACTTTTTATTCCATTGCCTCGGTGCTTGTTTGAGGCCATAAAGTCCTTTGTTCAATTTACAAACTTGATCTTGATTTTCAATGTATCCGGGAGGTTGTTCCATGTACACCTCTTCGAGCAAGTCTCCATACAAGAAAGCGGTTTTAACATCAAATTGTGAAAGATGCATTTTATGATAAGCTGCGATAGAGAGTATAATTCTGATTGATTCAAATCTCACGACTGGTGCGTAGGTTTCATGGAAGTCAATACCAGGTTTTTGAGAATAACCTTTGGCCACTAGCCTGGCTTTGTATCGCTCGATAGATCCATCAGAATTTTCTTTCACCTTGTAAATCCATTTACACTTAATTACTGATCTATCTGATGGACGATCAGTTAGTTGCCAAGTTGAACATTTTTTAAGTGACTGCATTTCATCATCCATAGCAGCTTTCCATTTATCACGATTTTCTGAAGAAAGAGCTTCTTCCATTGAGAATGGTTCATTTATTATCAAGCTGCACGTTCCAATAACTCGATGTGGTAGTTTTCTTAGATTTATTGGTGATCGCGTTATCACTTTTGAATCGCTTTTATTACTTGCTCGATTTGAGATCTCATTTTGAGCACTCACTTCGGGATCTCGATTTGAGATCTCATTTTGAGCACTCACTTCGAGATCTCGATTTGAGATCTCATTTTGAGCACTCACTCCGAGATCTCGATTTGAGATCTCATTTTGAGCAAATTGTCTGGATCGAGTTGATGAATCACTAACAGTAATATGATTACTGATTTTATCAGGTGCTGATGCAGAAGTTGGGTTTTCTTGATCACAGAATTGGTTTGTCTCGTCAAATTTCACATCACGAACAATAAAAACCTTTCGTTTTACTTTGTCATAAATTCTAAAGTTGCAAATAGTTTCCGTGTAGCCAACAAGAATACCCTCTCTGGATTTCGGATCAAACTTTTTACGAAACTGAGAAGGTATATGAGTATAAGCGCATGTACCAAAGGGTTTCATGTGGTCAATATCAGGCTTAGATTTGAACCACAATCCAAATGGAGTTACATCTCTATTCTTTATCAATGCTCGATTGAGGCAATATGCAGCAGTGTTGATCGCTTCGGCCCAAAGTTCTTTCATTACATTCTTTGCGTGAATCATAGTGCGAGCAAGCTCGGCAAGAGAACGATTCTCTCGTTCAGCTCTTCCATTTTGTTCGTGAGTATAAGCAGCTGAGAATTCGTGTTTTATGTTATATTTACCAAATTTTTCTTTAACATCCCGATTGGTGTACTCAGTTCCATTATCTGAACGAAAAACTTTTACTTTATTACCAGTTTCACGATAAATTTCACCAATAACTTCGAATATCATCTTGGGTATATCACTTTTTTCTTTCAAAAATCTGACCTTCCTGTAATTAGTCGATTCACATTTAAACACTAAACAATATCTTGCTCCACCAATTGAAGCAACTTCCATTGGACCCATCACATCGCTATGAATGTGAGAACCAGGTTTAGTCTCTCTTGGTTCACTTGAGTTAAAAGGCCTTCGAGCAAATTTTCCAAGTGCACAAGCTTTACAGAAAAATTCTTGAGGTCTGAAGTCAACTGGAGTTTCAATCATACCTTTGCTTATCATCTGCTTAATCTTGTCGATTCCGATATGGCCAAGCCTTTCATGCCACAATTTCAAAATATTGTCATGATTTGCTGCTAGTAATAGTTTATTACTTTGCTTTGTTGTTACCTGTAGATTATATACTTCTCCTCCAGGAACTTTACTTCCAATTAGAATCGATTTACCAAGATTATTTTTCAAGACAACATGGTCAGCAAATGCTTCCACAGATATACCTCTTCTCGTCAAAACTCCCATTGAGATGATATGAGCTACAGTTAATTGTGGGACATGTTTAACATTGACAAAACAATTCGGTTCCCATGATGATCCATTGAATAACATCACCTCAATTTTTCCAAATCCAATCGCTTTAATCACACGACCATCACCAATCACGAATTCTTCAGGCTCTTCAAGTACTTCATAGTCAAAAAGTTCAGATCTATCACATACCATGTGACTAGATGCGCCAGAGTCCAGTAACCATTGTCCAACCTTTTCACATCTCTCACTTTGAGCACTCATTTGGAGAGCTCCAAACGATATCTCATTTTGAGATCTCATTTTGAGATTTCCATTCGAGATCTCATTTTGACCACTCAAAGTGAGACCGAAATTCTCTTTTGATGCTTGTCTTTTTGGACAATTTTTCTTTATGTGTCCTGGCTCATTACACGAAAAGCACTTGAATGATCGTCGTTTATGTTTACCAAATCTTTTCTTTTGAATAACTAAAGCTTCACCGCTGTTTACTGGTCCAGTCCCCATTTTCAATTCTCTTTCCGCGACAAGTAATTGTGATTGGAGATCTTCCAGTTTAAATTCCATTCCACCAATTGCAGCTAATCTCCATGAGGTTCTGAACGAGTCGAATTCTTTTGGAAGATCATTGATAATTTTTGCTATGACGGTTTCCGATGAAGGCGCAACACTAAGATCAGTCAACTGTTTGATGATCACATTAAGTTCACTAAGATAAACACTGACACTATTTCCATCTTTAAATTTACACTCATGGAAAGCTTGATGACATAGAAATTTATTGGTAGTAGTTGACTGTTCACGATATTTCAGAATTGTACTCCAAATTTCAGCTGAAGTGGAACATGACCTGATCAATGCATGATGTTCCTCATCGAGTGACATCGAAAGAACACCACGAGCTCTTGCATCCTTGACTTTCCAGGGTTTTAACAAATCGCTATCGGCTGCTGGTTTGGCTTCTGTACCTGAAACAATATCGAGAAGTTCTTTTGCTTCCAATACACTTGAAATATCAAATTTCCATCGTTGAAAAGAACTCGTTGTCAGAACTGGAACATGAAAATCAATTTTATCCATGACGATTTCAAATACACACACAAAATTAGAAACTAATGAAAAATTTAATTAGCAGAATTTAACACAGAGAATAGAAATTGATTTTCAACTACGAGCTGGGCCCATAACCTGTTGGTTAAATATAATGAGTCGAATGGTGATGTTGAATTAACTTTATTCGAGAAAAGAAAATACATAAACTGAAGGTTCACCAGAAGAGAGGTGACCTTTATACCAAGAACCTCGAAGGTTGATACTGTGAAAGGGTTAATCCATATTCACTTTGAGGTTAATAAGTTAAGCTGGATTAAATAATTAAGATAAGTCGAAAAGAGAGCTCAGATTAAGAGCTCAGATTAAGAGCTCAGATTGAGATCTCATTTTGAGATTTCCATTCGAGATCTCATTTTGACCACTCAAAGTGAGACCGAAATTCTCTTTTGATGCTTGTCTTTTTGGACAATTTTTCTTTATGTGTCCTGGCTCATTACACGAAAAGCACTTGAATGATCGTCGTTTATGTTTACCAAATCTTTTCTTTTGAATAACTAAAGCTTCACCGCTGTTTACTGGTCCAGTCCCCATTTTCAATTCTCTTTCCGCGACAAGTAATTGTGATTGGAGATCTTCCAGTTTAAATTCCATTCCACCAATTGCAGCTAATCTCCATGAGGTTCTGAACGAGTCGAATTCTTTTGGAAGATCATTGATAATTTTTGCTATGACGGTTTCCGATGAAGGCGCAACACTAAGATCAGTCAACTGTTTGATGATCACATTAAGTTCACTAAGATAAACACTGACACTATTTCCATCTTTAAATTTACACTCATGGAAAGCTTGATGACATAGAAATTTATTGGTAGTAGTTGACTGTTCACGATATTTCAGAATTGTACTCAAATTTCAGCTGAAGTGGAACATGACCTGATCAATGCATGATGTTCCTCATCGAGTGACATCGAAAGAACACCACGAGCTCTTGCATCCTTGACTTTCCAGGGTTTTAACAAATCGCTATCGGCTGCTGGTTTGGCTTCTGTACCTGAAACAATATCGAGAAGTTCTTTTGCTTCCAATACACTTGAAATATCAAATTTCCATCGTTGAAAAGAACTCGTTGTCAGAACTGGAACATGAAAATCAATTTTATCCATGACGATTTCAAATACACACACAAAATTAGAAACTAATGAAAAATTTAATTAGCAGAATTTAACACAGAGAATAGAAATTGATTTTCAACTACGAGCTGGGCCCATAACCTGTTGGTTAAATATAATGAGTCGAATGGTGATGTTGAATTAACTTTATTCGAGAAAAGAAAATACATAAACTGAAGGTTCACTCAGAAGAGAGGTGACCTTTATACCAAGAACCTCGAAGGTTGATACCGTGTGAAAGGGTTAATCCATATTCACTTCTTGAGGGTTAATAAGTTAAGCTGGATTAAATAATTAAGATAAGTCGAAAAGAGAGCTCAGATTAAGAGCTCAGATTAAGAGCTCAGATTGAGATCTCATTTTGAGATCTCACTTTGAGATCGCATATTGAAAGCTCATTATGAGTCTTCAGAAAGAGCGAAATGATCTATTCCAATATAAGGTATCATATTTATTGCTCTTAATGCGCTAATTGATGAATCGAGTCACAAATTTACGCCAACGTCAAGAAAAAATCATGTGAAGAATCTTGATCATCAATTTTTATTGATGTTGTAATTGAGTTCGATTTTAGGGAATAGACTTTTGATTTATATAAATATTTTCGATTCGATTGTAATTTTATCATTATTGAGATTCCGAACTTTATTGTTTCAATTGTTGTAGAGTTTTCTTCTCCTTTCATACCATCAACATAATTTATTTTCTATTAGTTCTTTATTGAGATATTTGTAGATGATTGATAACTGATATCAGTTACAATTGATTTTTATGTTTGATCTGAATTCTGATTCGTTTGTTTAAAACGATAAAAATTCATTTCTATTGTACTGAGAACAGGATAATCGAGAAAAGAAAAGTTTCTACAAGGAAATTGTATCAATTTAGTTTCTGTTTTTTTCAACTTCGTTTTCATGATGATTTTTTTGTTCAAGGTATTTCTGTTTCTGATGGAAAACTATTCAATTTGCTGGAATGAAAATTCATTCAGATTTTGGGTATCAGAAGCAAAAGGGATAAAAATAAAAATAAGAATAAAGAGAAAATTGTTTCAAATAGAAAAAGATAAACGAGTGAGGAAGAGAGAGAGAGAGAGAGCTGGATGAAACTGATAGGTTCATGGAATGAATTTCAAGGGTAAGGTGGAAACATTTCAACTACCGTTGTGCATGAAATGAGACGGAAGGTAAATTGGGAGTTGAAATTGATGCTGGAAGGTTGAAAAAGTTTGTACGGATGAGGTTGAGAATGATAATAGGCCATGATATCGGTGGATAAAAGGAAAAGGAAAATGTTGAGGGATCAGATGAAAAAGAAAAGAAGACAGATAAGATGTGCAAGTGGATGAAAAAAATAATCAAATGGATGAGAATGAAAAATAAGAAGAATCTTGATGAAGGTGAAGATAAAAATGAAGAGAAAAGAACGAAAGAAAATGTTTATAGTGACAGATCTTTAGGTTGGTATTCTCAAAGTCAACAAAAAATCACCTTAAGTTCAGAATTTTTTTCTCTACCTCCTATGAACTCCAGCAAAAGAAAAGAGAATAGAAAATCTCTCTCTCTCTCTTCCTTGTATGCTTAATGATTGAGGTTAACTTGATGATAATGATGATGATGTGGAGGAGGTTTGATGATAATGATTCAATGTACACCAAGAAGTAATCATCAAAAGTCAACTTGAACTGATGATTTTATATTAGGTTAGCTAAACGCAACTGAACTTTATCATGATGATAATGGTGATGATAAACGTTCAATACCTCATGATTAGCTCAAATGCTGATCTACCGTTTTGTTTCACTGTGGCTGGTTGATACTAATTAGCATAACAAAGCTTATCTTGAACATTAAATCTGATTGATTAACAAATAATCTCATTATTTAATCATTTTCAAAGAAATAATCTTTAACCAGATTAACTAATTATCGTATAATATAAACTGATAATTGTCACTTGGAAAAAGTAATATAAATGTAGCTCATTAATCTTAAAAGTCTAGACAAGATGAATGCTGACCAATGTTCAGTATATTCATCAATTGAACATTAGTTTGACATAACACATTCATCAAGTTTCCAGAATATAGCATATGAATAAAATCCTAGATCGAAACAATTTGTTCATCAGACTTTGTTGTAAGAAAGTTTTGATAAATTAAACTTGTACTCTTGAACCATTGGAACACAAAGATTTCAATCTTGGGATTTCAGTATAAGATAGATAATAATCTGATCAACAGATACAATAAATTGCTTAAATTGTTACACTTGAATTGCACAGAAAAACATTAGAAATAAGTTTAAGACTGGTAAGCTTATCGTTCATCATATATTAGGTATCCACATAAGTAATGTCGCTTTTTAGATCTCCATTAATCATTGATGAATTTCTCGAAAACGAGCCGATAAAAAGTTGTATAAAATTCACAATAATAAGATCAATTCTTTGACTAAAAAATGATATAAGTTTTAAGGAAATCAACTAATTAGTTTTGATAATTTATTAATTAACGTAAATAAACTTTTTTTCAATTTTAGAGATCTTATTTTCGAAACGGCCTTTTTTGACCTTTACAATATCAGAAATTTTCGAAAAATGGTTTAAATTGTAGACCACGAGTTGAATTATTTCATATAAAAATTTGAGCATTCAGGACAATTCTGTCGAAAAATAATAATAAATTTAATTTGAAAATTAGGGAATTTTAATTATTATTTACCATACAAAAAACATGAACAAAATTCGGAAAAAACAAAAATTTCATGAAAAATATTATTCAATGGAGTTCCCATGTTAACTCATTTAGAATTAAATTTATTATTATTTTTCGACAGAATTGTCCTGAATGCTCAAATTTTTATATGAAATAATTCAACTCGTGGTCTACAATTTAAACCATTTTTCGAAAATTTCTGATATTGTAAAGGTCAAAAAAGGCCGTTTCGAAAATAAGATCTCTAAAATTGAAAAAAAGTTTATTTACGTTAATTAATAAATTATCAAAACTAATTAGTTGATTTCCTTAAAACTTATATCATTTTTTAGTCAAAGAATTGATCTTATTATTGTGAATTTTATATAACTTTTTATCGGCTCGTTTTCGAGAAATTCATCAATGATTAATGGAGATCTAAAAAGCGACATTACTTATGTGGATACCTAATACTTACTAGGACGTTGTTAAGATATGGACTCAATTCTGTGTATTATTTTGTTTGATCGTTTTTTAGATATTTGATATTGATACAGAGTTTATCAAAAACAAAAAAAAGAGATAAATACTTCCTGATATCTTCGAGAAATCGGTTTTTTTATGTCAAAACATTGTGAACTTTTAAGATTGATTTGATAACCAAGTGGATTTTAACTTTGCTGTTTCAATTTGTATCTGAATATTATCAAGACCCTAAGGTGATAAAAACTAGCTAGAGATGAGGATGACAAACCTTGATTTCCAAGGCAATCGCACTTGATGTTGATGATAACGGAAAATATATCATTGAAAGAAGACTGAAAGATAATCATCTGTATCATTGGAATGAGAGAAACTCAGAGAACCGGAAATAGTATCTAAATTATTTCATTTGGTGTTGTGAGTTATTCTGGTTTCCCTTTTTCGGAGAAAACCTCGGAATTGTTGGTTTTTTTCTCGTCTTCTTCCATCAAAACGATTGATTCCAATTGAATGATTCAGAGACTTGGAAGAAATTTCATTAATCACATAGAAGAGCGGGAAATTAAGTCTATATAAATTTAGTATTTCACTTCAATGTCCGGTCAAAGTTTCCAAAGATTTAATCAATGGTCAAGTAAGGTTTGTTTTTCTTCGATTAAAATGTTGTTTCGAGAAAGCAAAAGGTGTAAATTACATTGTAAATGTTATTAATTAAGACCCAATGTTGACACTTTTGGACAATTAACTTTCAAAATAGTAAACCTAATTGATTTAGCTCAATCTTTTCTCCAATATGATCATGATTTTCATGAGCTAATATTTGATCAGCTGAACAAAAACAGATTTGAGAGACATCGAATCACTTTGTTTAACGATGATAATTAAATGAAAGTCTGAAGTTATTTTTGACTGAACATTTAACTTAGGAAATCTATTGTGGAAGAAAAAATTGAAACAATATGATACATACTAATAGAGTGTATTAAGACTAGTTTACCCGAAGAACCAATTTTTAATATTTTCTGAATTAATAATTCAGCAAGTCTCAAGATTGTCAGAAATTATGAATATTACAAAGATGACAGTAAACTAGTCTAGATTTTTGCGTATGTGTATATACACGTTGTAGATTTATGAAAATTTCCTTAAACTGAAAATTTCATTATTATACTCAATCAAAATTCTACTTGCAAACTTAACCGACTATATTTAAACTTAAACTTTTACAATCGTTTAAGTTGATATCTTTTTCACTGTAAGTGAGAATGCATATTATCAATATAAAATGCGTGTGTGAGCAAATAATCTGGTAACTCTATCATCTTTATCAGGAAAACTTAATTCTCAACAATAACATGAAATCAATATAATTTCTATGCAATTATTCATTATGCACCGATCAGACCTAACTTTTCTAGACCTCCTTTTTACAAGCTACCTGATAACGTAAAATGATACGCCATAACCTCGCGCGTTTTCATGTTATCGTTATCATTATCTTATCATATGATAATATTCACACAAATATAGAAAACCAGAATTACTCAAAAACGCGGGGGTCGAGAGAAAAGTTATTGGTATATTTGAGTTGGCCATAAAAATTAGGTCTGATCGGTGCATAATATGGTCCCAAAGGAATGCCACCGCTTAGTTTAGTTTGTTTCCATGAAAAATATCAAAAAAAACGATTATAACTCAAAACGCGGGGTCGAGAGAAAAGTTATTGGTATATTTGAGTTGGCCATAAAAATTAGGTCTGATCGGTGCATAATATGGTCCCAAAGGAATGCCACCGCTTAGTTTAGTTTGTTTCCATGAAAAATATCAAAAAAAAACGATTATAACTCAAAAACGCGGGGTTCTAGAACAAAACCGAGTACATCGTTGAACTCGCCATAAAAAGTAACATCTAAAAAATTGGGTCCGATCGGTGCATCATGGTGTCCCAAAAAGTTACATTTAATTCCCAAGGGAAAAATAATTTTTTTATTCTGATCAATTCGTTCGACTCAGCTCACCAAGAGCTTTCGATTGATACCTATTTCAAAAAATTCGGATTAATAGGCCATTTTGGCTATCATCCTTTTAGGTAAATATTTTTCATTTTATTTAACTTGTGTAGATTCTATTATTTCCACGCAGAAGATTAAAACGTTTAATAAGAGAATAGGTTGATTCATTCAAAATAGCTGGACTTTCAATATCTGCATTATTATTAGGTAGTTCAATTGACAGCGAACCTAACTATGTTGCAGACAAATTAGTAAAATTTTATATAGAGTATTCCCCAGAAGAGGCAATACGCTTTTGCCATCGGTTTGGTAATTCTGTAAAACCCGCCTCAAACCTATCTTGTGTAGTGTAAATTCGAATAAAGGGAATTTTCACTGGGGGCCAGATCTTGCGAATAGGGTGGATGTTTGAACAATACCCATCCTAATTCGTTAATAAGGTCAATTGTAGCCTTGGCTTTGTGCATCTTCGCGTTATCTTGAAGGAAGAGTGGCTTCCGTCTCGCGTTTGGTGACCTTCTTGACATTAAAAATGGTGCAATTTCGTGCAAATTTCACCGATAAACTTCCCTGTCCACAGTCTGGCCACGATCAATTCAAAAAATTTTGATGCTTCCTACTTAATTCCAACACACATACAGCCCATTACCCAAACTTTTGATTCTGAATTCGTTTCAGGGTCATATGCAGGTATCCATGTCCCATCCATAGTGAAAAAGCACTTGATAAATACCTTAAGCTCTTTACTATAGGTACCAAGGTAAAAAACCAAGAGGCACAGGAAGGAAAACTGAAACATTGTTTTTGGTGTCGCGGTGGAGCCACTATTAGATTTGAAAAGAGAAAAAGAAGAAACATAGTAAACTCAATACAGAACTCAATCTAATTGTTTTGATTTTAACAATTTTATAAATTAATTGAGTCTCAATATATATTTCTGCAGTTAAAGCGATTTCTCAATTTCATAAGTTATGTGTGTTTTATTTCTTTTTCATTCTTAAGTATATATTACATTTATACTGAGATAATATATCAATTGAACGGAACATATTAGCTCTGCTTTGCAATGATCTTAAAGGTCTAATTTATAAGATTTGAATCAAAACCCGCTCATTAATTCGATTGAGTTGAATAAAATCATAAACGAATCAGATATTTCCTAGAAAGTGGGTTTAAGACCTTCGGGCTGATTATTGTTACCGATCTTAAAAATTTACTTAATTGTTCTTAAATATTCGACGATTTGATTATAAAAGAACTTGGTTGTTTAAGACTCCAGTAACAATTAACCAATCAGTGTCCTTAAATTGTGGACGAAGAGCATATAACCATTAAGAATTAGCTTAATTAATTTATAAAAATTGTTAAAATCATTAAAAACAATTAGATTTGAGTTCTGCATTGAGTTTACTATGTTTCTCTTTCTTTTTTCTCTTTCTTTTCAAATCTACTAGTGGCTCTACCTCGCGACACCAAAAAAAATGTTGCCTCATAGTTTTTCTGTTATGTGCTGTCTCTTTCTCTCTACTCTTTGATAGGTACGCAAAGATAGTTCATCACTATTATTCTTCATTCTTGTTTATTGGTAGCTAATTACATCTATTTCTAAAATTGATTATTCAAAACCTATATTCATTTTAACTTGCTTTGGTAAGTCGCACAGTTATGGTTTTTTGTTTAATAATAGAATATTTTATAATCATCATTAATTGTAAGCATGGTAATGCATCTTCATGTCATTTAGAAATCGTTTGAATGTTTTTTGAAATGAACAAAAATGACCTTATCGTTGAAGTTTTATGTTGATATCAGTATAAATTCGCTAAAAATTGAGATTATCGCCAAAACTGGATATTTTAATGTTGATCGCTCTCTCTTCATTATTATTTTTACAAAATGCTCAATCAATATTTTACCAAGATATAAAAATTGTGGTAAATACTGATAAATGTTTTAATCATTAACAGTTATACGTTTGATCAGTGAAAATCATCCGATCGGCCGTATCTATCTCCAATAATGATAAATCTTTCACTTCATTGATTTGGAAAAACGTTTCATTAGATTTGGCATCTGGCCAAAAACCAAAAATACTATACTTACAATGACGGCATCGATCGTGATTATTGAAATCTCTGAACCAGTATCAATAAACCCTCTGAACCTCTGTCCGTTGGTCAATATATCCGTAACGATCAGATCCTTTTGATTGACAGAGTTCGTGTGATTGCAAATCATATTTGAAGAAATAGTTTTGTTGGCAACCAACATTGCCAACTCTAAAAAAAGATGAAGATGAGGATGAAGATAATGATGATGATGTTTCAAATAACCTAAAATTGTATTTAGTGAGAGTAGGGATCTCATCCCAACAACAACAATATGAATAAAATAAAATAATAGTGAAGTTTAAAGGTTATTTGAAGGTAATGTTACAACATTTGGTCCGTCGAGCCGGATCAAATATTGACCTTGTAGTCACCTTCACTTCACATATTTCAAATGAAATAGACTTTTATTGTTGTTGGGATGAGATCCCTATTCTAACTAATACAATTTCAGTTATATTTTTATCATCATCTTCTTTATCTTCATCCTCATCTCCATCCTCATCACCCAAAACAAAAAATAGTATACTTATAAAAATAGTATACAAAATGTTAACGTTAATTTTAATGTTTACTTAAAATGTTTAACTAGATAAGGGGAATAGATTAAGTCATAGCAATTTCTAAAAATGATAAACCTTCTTGGAAGAAGATGGCTATTCAATTTAATAATTCATGCCTTTCATGGTTCAATCGTTAATAGTAATTACTGTTTTGATTTGATTGATATATAACAACACCCTCGATTCGAGGTCGATAAATTAACTTTATTGAGGAAATGGTGGACAATTTCGCCACCTTTTGTATTGTGTATTCGAATTAATTGAATATGAATTTTTGATTAGATCAGTAAAACAATGTTTCTTCTGTATTTTCAACTGTTGTATTATCAAATTTTATTTGAGTTAATTATTTTGTTGATTTGTATAGCAATATTTGATTCATCAAAGTCGAAAATTATACTGAATTGACTACAGAATCATATTCATTATTTCATTCAGGTCAAAATAGTTCATTCCTTAGGAAAATTCAAGGGATTTCAATTTGAAATCTCAACTGAATTACCTTGCAATTATACAATGTACACATTGTACTTTATTGATATGTTTGCTTATATTGTTTTATGAAAAATGAACTCAAATCGATTACTTATCTTGTATATTCAGTCCTTTACTAAATTTGGTTGCCAAAATAGTGGATGATGTTCTTTAAGTAGTCAATGTTTAGTCATCCGAGTGTTCCAGTAACACGTAATATTCAAGAATCTCGCTACGTTATTAATTTTTAGTCATTCGGGTGTTTTCGATAACACGTAATATTTAAAAACGGGCTTACGTAGTGATTACGTATCAAGATCTAGTCATAACAGTGTTCCAGTAACACGTAATATAAGAATCTCACTAAGTTATCAATCTCTAGTCATTTGATTGTTGTGATAACACTTAACACCTGAATCTCACTTTTAATTAATAGTCATTTATTGGTTCCAATAACCTGTAAACCTTAAGTATTCTTTTACGTAAATTTAACGAGAATAGAGTACTAATGTTAAAATAACATTTAAACAAATCACATACATGTATATAAAACTAGTACATTAACATTGAATTCGAATCCTTGTAATGGTGCCAATGTTGCCACAAAATATTTTTAACCAAAAAACTTTTATTTATTAATACCTTGGGTATCCATACCCCTGATCGCCATAAAGAAAAGCCACCGAAAACTAGCCATTATATTGGTGGTGAGGGAGATTATCTTCTCCCTCACCCTCATCTTCTTCCGTAAAATTTATCCAATAAGAATAATCAGGTACCACGTGAGAGGTGGTACCCGGTTGAACAAAGAAACTGTTTTGATAACCAGTTTTGGTACATAGTGATGGTAAAAATTTCGCGTGAAATGACGTTAAATAGCCCTATATAGCAAACAAGACTCAATATTTCTATTAGAGCCATAGAATTCATTCCAATCACCTGGTTTACTAACATCCATTCTCTTATCGCCAATGACAATCCTTCACTCTTTACAATATCAATTATCAGACTATCTTTTAAACTTTTTTACCGAAACTAAACACAACTATACCCATTTTAATGCACATGATCAATGAAGTAATGATCAAGAGGCTCTTATGGTTTCAGAGATAAATGAGACGATGCTCATAGTGGCAGAAATGTTTGATGTAACTAACTTAATTTTAAATACTTTTCAATTAGTTTTCATCACAATAAATCATTAGATATGAAAGCTTAATGAATAAATTGCAAGTTAGTCAACGATATTTAGAAATCAAACATCTATTTACCTTTTTGCGTCTTTAAAAATTGAAAGTTACATTCAGATTTTTAGACACTGGCTCATGAGTGTCGCTATTTTCTGCCCATTAGATACATCGAATCAGTTTATCCAGAGGTAATCTAATTTAAGATACTGAATAGACTTGAAAAAGTTACTTTTTTAATGAATTGAGAGTACAAATGAAACAAAGTAACAAAAACGATAATGCTTATATTTCCATGATAATCTCGATAAAAATTTTTCATCATCTTACTATTTCTTGTTATTAACTCTTGTTTCTTTTATCATGTTCCCAAGTCGATACTTGTTTTCATCTGTTCAAATTTCTGATAATTTCTGTTTATTCTTCAGTGCTAATGAAAAAAAGATATTACAGTTTTATTACTTTTATAACATTATCCCTGAAGCTATTATATACACAATTGAAAATCGACTTTGTTCTGATGTTCTAATCAATTCACTGATGAAAATCAAAATATTGTTGTTATCAAACGAACAAAAGAGATGGACAAAATGTTATCTTTAAGGTTGATGGTATTCGATGCTTATGATTTCCCCTATCGAGATGAAAAAATGAGCATTTCTTTTCATTTGATTGATTCAATTGATGAATCAATTGTTGAAAAAGTTTAACTGTTGAGCCAGCAAGCATATCTGATTTTGATCTCTATTGTTTTGTAATATTAGAATTGAACTCAAATTATCTAATATAATTAGTTTATGGTTTTAATTGAGGTTTTTCTTGTCACCAACAGACAACATATGATATGAAAACTATGAGAGTAGAATAAGTTTTCATTGTTTATATTTCATTTTCGCTGAATGGCTGAAACTTGAACAAATCAAAGGAAGCAAACAAAAGTTAATTGTTGTCTAATTTCCATTCTGATTAAATTCCATTGTGTGAGCAGATAAATAGAAGAAAATTTTGGTAAGATGAGCGTTAATGGTTGGAGGTGGAGCCAGTGGTTATTCAACACACTTATCGATGGTGTCCATTAGTTCAAAGTGTTGAAATTAAGCTGAATTTTGGGTTAATTGTGCGCCCGTTTGATTGTCCCAGGCCCTCCGGGCCTTCCTCTGTCGATTTTGACCCTTTTAATGAAGACCTAACCTAACCTAATTTAAACAAACACAGGGATAAGTGTGTTGGATAGCTATTAGCTCCACCTCCAACCATTAACGCTCATCTTACCAAATTTTATATTCCAATGCTTATATGAACTACTCTGATCTCTATTACCACCAATTACCACCCACTTTTTATTTTGCTTCAAAGAGAAAATAGCAAACAAAAAGCTGAACTACATTTTGTTTGCTCGAATAAAATTGATGATAACTTATGATTTCGATAAAGGTGGAAAGCATTTCAATGTTATCGAAAATTCAACGTTAACAAAAAAAAACAAAAGGAACTTTTTTTCTACGAAAAGAACAAAAAAGTTCTGAACGAAAATCGATACTATCATTTTGAAGGATACTCTCACTTTCTCTCTCCCTCTCTCTTTCTATCTCTCTCATACTTTGATTTATTCTATCAACTGATAAATTTATCTAGAAGCAATCATAATAATGATAAATATTACTCATAATTGGATTAGGAATTGAATCAGATTGGAAAAAATCAACTCTCTAAATCAATATCCTAAATGAAATTTGAATTGTAGAGAAAAGTTTAAACACCTTTGGTTTGTATTAAATTGGCAATTTATTGCTGATTAAAATCAGAGCACACAAATTAAACTCCCTGAGCATGATGAATATGATTTTTGTTACTAGAATCATAAGTAGAGAGAGAGAGAGAAAGAATAAATTTTTATTGAATTTTCACCTTTTAAATTCATAGAGCGCAATCAGTGTCAATCATGGTGGAAAGCAGATTGTTTATTGTATGGAGTTGGTTGAAAAGTTCATGGTAGAAAAAGGGAAAAGATGATTGATTGAATGGATCAATGAATAATTATATGAAAATGAGTGAAATAGTTTCCAGGATGATCATTTTTTGAGACCATTGGAAATGAATTCATTTTCAAATGCTACTTTAATTTTCATGGCTGAGTAAAAAGTGATTCAATGTGTAACAGGGAGTGAGTTGGGAGGGATTCATGGGAGTAAATTGGAAAGACAGAAGGTGGAAAAATTTTGAATGTGTAGATATAGAGAGGTTTTTGGTGATGATTAGAGTGTGGAAAATGAACCCACTCCCAAATTTACCTTTTCCTTTCCCAGTAATCAAGTACATATACGATATGCATGGTTATGGAATGTTCATGATTCACTCATGAGTCGTTAAAAGTCTTCTATCCAAATCAACTTGTCAAGAAAGTTATTTCTATTTTCACATACCTAATTATGCTGTGTAAGGTTTGAGAGCACTAGAAATATATTATGAAATTATGAGTATCAAGTGAACTTTGGCTCCTGTGATCTTCTTGTGATGTTCATAAACAGAATTTGATATTTTAGAGCTGCTCTTTTTTCATTTGAGCCATATAAACTTATCGTGGAAAAATGTTCAAGAAAAATGAATACAATGTTGTACAATTTAGTTCATTTTTTTCGCAAATTGATAATAATCAAATTATTATTAATCTTTTGACAGATTCCTACATATTCTATGAAAAATCAGAATCTTATCATGATGACCTTTCATGTTTCGTTTTGGTTAATGTCATAATGCTAGTGAAAAGGAAATTGTTACTGATTAATTGTCCACCAATAACAGTAAATCTTTGATTGACCATGCAGTTATCTTAAAAGTTCAATTTTCCTCATGAAGAGTCACCGAGATATCAAAATGCAATGAGTGACATTTTCTCCAATAGATTGAAAAACAAAACATTTTTCAATATTTCGTGATCATCTTATCTGATAGATATAGAAATAGATAGCACCATAGACATAATCATTAACATGATAACATAATCAGCATTCATCAAGGTTGAATTACAATTTTCTACTCGGAATTTTTTTTCTTTTCACAACAGGGAAAATGAATAGACGAAAAATTGAATGGATGTTCAAAGGTTTTCAGGAAAGTTCAGTTCAACAGATTTGCAAGAATTGAGTGAGCACAAAAAAGCAATCAGTGTTTATCATTTACTGATCATAACACATATTGATCATCAATGATGATGGCAATCATAAAATAATAGTAATCACGAATTGAAAACACATACTGAGTCAATTTGAGTCGATAAATCAATTTTTCAACTCTTCTATCACAGAATCACACCTTATCAAATTATGATAAAAATTCTTGAGACAAATTTTCAAATTCATTGGATAGAGAGAGAGAGAAAGAAAGAGCAGCCTTTAAAGCCAAATTTTATTGAAATTCTTTTCATTAATAGTCACCTTGTAGCAAATCCAATGCTATGAACTACCCATACCATGTACTACTAGATGTCGGTTATTTTATGGAGTAATAACGGTAAATACTTATTTTTATCATTATTTAGTCAGAACTATCGATACGAGTTAGACAACTAGATAAGTTGAAAAGAAAATTTTATTTCAGCTAAAGGTCAGAATGAATATAATAGAGATGTTAAAAGTTTGGATTTGAATAATTGTAATGAAGAAAAAAAACTTGATCAATATCTTTAAGAATGAATATAAATATATGTATGGTCAAAACCTCTCAACATTGTGAGTAATTTATTCTAGTTTAATATTGCATTAATGTCCTGATCTTGTTGACATTATCGTGTTGGTCAACAAGGTTGATGTGACCAAACCAAATATTACATATTATAAACACTTAAACATTGGTAAATTAAATTTGGTTTTCACATCATGTTACTCTGTTGGCTTGAGTTACACTGATTGTTGTTACTTTGTTTGAGATAGTTTTTCATGAATCAATTCTTGCAAGTAAAGTATATCACAAGATGTTTTCCAAAATGAAGATGAGATAAGATTGGCTGATAAATAATGTAATTTACAGGTAGCATTGGATAGAAGAAGAAAAAAGAATCAGGTAAGTGATGATGAGCTCCCAAGAATTTGCTTTACTCGTTTTTGTGATCTGTTTGTTGCTTTTCAAGATTTAAAAGCCTTTTGTGTTCAGTTCATTTGTAAGTTCAGTTGAGTTTAGTTGACTTGGTTATATGATAATGTACCTCACTTGAGTACGATTGAATAGTTACCAATGATTAAACTCTTAACAGTTCAGAGTGAATACTAAGACTTTCAATCAACCAGAATACACACACGCAACAAAGAGATGAAGATGGAGATTTACAGATGATGATGATGATGAAAAAGAATAGAAAAAGAAAAGTAAATAATAATGGACGAAAATGTCCTTTCACCAAAGAATATAATATTATCATACTCATCATCTTATAGTATTTGATCATGGAATGCAATTTATTGATGGAAAGAAAATGATCAGACAAAGGATGTATGAAATTTTCTCAATTATTGTTTACATAGAGGAAGAGAAAAAGTTTCTCCACAACCTAATCCATTTGAGATTAAAACTAATCTTTTACAAACGAAAAACCAGATTAAGCTTAAGATAAACTCTTATTATCAATATGTTTCTTTTTCCCATCTAATAGTCAAGGAATATGAAATTATGTGTATTAATCTGATAATATGAATGATTCAGATTCTGTTTTACGCTACTCTCATCTTTTTGCTCCCTCTCTCTCTGTTTCAATAAATGAATAAATTGTAACATGACGATCTTGATGATGTTTCATGATGATGAATCTTTGTTGACTTAAACGTCTTCATGATGTGAATAGATGAAGTTTGAGTTAACTAATGAAAATGAATGACTTTGTAAACAATAATGAGGTTAAATAGCGTGAAAAGTGTTGTTTGAATGTATTATTATCATTATGATGATGGTTAATGAAATAATAATGATGATGATGGACCATTGATGATCTTGAACAACAAAGTGACCAAAAATCATTTTATAAATTTTTTTTTCTTTCACCATCTTCACCAGCTTTCTCATTATCAACAACTTATTATACCATAGTAATAACAATCAAAGTGCTCATCATCATCATTATGATCTTGGTACGAAAAAAAGGCTAAGTAATAAATTACAATTCCCCTTAATGTTATATATCATCACCTTAAGATCATTAATTTTCTCATTTTGCTTTTTCTCCTCTTCTATTTCTGAGTTGATCATCTAAATCATTTTTATTCTCATCATCTTCAACCCGTTGCCCATCGACAGAATTGACCATTTGTAACTCAACATTTTTCTCTCATCTAATCTTGTCATATTTTTCCAAGTCTATTATTCGTATTCAATAGTTCATCATTATATTTCGAATCAGAGAAGTTCAGGTTTCCTAGAAAATTGTCTCTTTCCCTTGATCTTTCTGTTTTTCTCTCGTCCACAGATGATGGTAATGATAAAAGTCTCTCAACTTTTCGACTTGAAACATACAAACAGAGAAGTTTTTTCCGTTAAACTATGATAGAATACTATTATTAATATAAGTTTCTCAGCATTTCATTAATGATGGTTTAACTATAGCTCTTATTTTCTGTATTGCTCCTTGGTAGAAACAAAAGTCGGAAGCTGCCAAATAAAACCCAAATACAGGGAAACTCAGCTATTTTACCGACGTTTTTGCGATTTTCTCAGAATTCAAGAGTCGTAGTCGTAGTCGTTGTCATATCAAAATATCAAGGTCTTTCAGGTCATCGGTGAAATAACGCGTATTAAGGTCATCAGAAGGTAATGCAACAAAGGAGAATATTCAGAAACACTACTGACAAGATTTGAGGTTTTTATGAGCTTTGCAATGCACGTTAAGATAAATTTATTGCATAGAAGATTTTCAACAGTTATTCGATTAAACTGTAATATCTCAAGATCTGTGACAGCAAGGATCTCTTAACTCATTTTTCAGGGTTAAAAAATGCGAAGAAAAACTGTAGAACGACCTTGATCTTTTGATATGACAAACAAGTATCTCTCAAACTCATACCACTCAAGTCTTGTGTCTCTACGACTCTTAGTTGCTGAGAAAATCGCAAAGAACATCGGTAAAGACAGCTGAATTGCCTTGTATATTAATATTTATACTATGAAAGTCGAACGGCACCAATACAGCCACCCAAACCAAGACATCTTTTTAAAGACAAACTGAGTTGAACATAATCTATTGCTAGTTTCCCTATCAATAATCTAAGCTCATCCTTAAAACTCACCATTAGAATCAGTTTCAACATTTGATGGAGCTGTCATCCTTTACTTTAATCTCACTTGACGAGTCTCCTTTCGTTAAATTTAGTCTGTTTTCCTACCTTTTATCGCTGCTAGTTCAGCACTTTCATTATCAATTGCGTGGGTGGCTTACGGTTGTGCCGTCTTTGTGTTTTCATTTTGTTGATCAATTCCCTATACAGAAAAGATGTCCATAACTAATGTTTATAATCATAGGAGAGTTCTATTGCAAAAGAACTGAGGCTGAGAGAGCTGAGGTCTCTTCTTCTTTACTCTTTGATTGTACCACTATTGTTAACACGACAGGGTTCTAGTCCTAACGAGCTTCATAAAACGTTTTTAGGTAATTATTCCATATGTGGAAATTTTCACTTTTGGTTTGCCTATTTTTATATAATTGAATTTTTAGTTTAAGTTTAATCATTAATCAAGCGAATCTTTCTTTCGCTCACTCTCTCTGCTATTCTTGACTAAAAGCAATATGGCAGTATCATTAATGCATAGCTCTCTCAAACTGTATGCAAGGTAAGTGTAGAAATAATTGAGTGATCAGAATGAAAATGTTTTACAAGGCACTAAAGAAAAAGTTCATTAAGAATCTCTTGGCTTTTCTTTAATAATAATATATCATCAGTAAGGTACAGTTAGAATGAGATTATATAATAATCTTGACCTTTAATCTGTTATATAATACTGTCCAAAGCTAATGATAATTAAGCAGATGATTTAATTATTAAAGTTGAAGTTTTCTGTACATTTATACTTCCAAAAGATTGAGCAACTTTTTACTTGGTAAAAATTTCATCAAAATAATTAATTGACTTACTAATCAGAATTGCAATTCAATGTTGAATATCAGTAGATTGCATACCTTGACATGTTAACCATGATAAGAGGATGAGATAACTGGAAAATCAGTTTTTGACTTTTAATGAATTTTGATTTAAATTGGAATTGACTTGAATTATTTTTACCGTTACATGATGAAAATTGATTCTGATTGGAAAGTCAAAAAAAGTCGTCGAGAAGATTAAAACAATTGGATCTGATTTAAATTGTCCGGTTAAAGTTTGGGTTACATTTAATGTGACCATAATTTTGTCAGTAAAGACAAAAAATAAATCTAATGACAGTTTATGGATTCAAATTGTTAAATTGTTTATTTGATTCCTAAATCATGATTATCTTTTGGTGTAATAAAAATATATTATTACGATTATATCTTTAAAATAATAGAGTGGGTGTGTTTTTCTGTGGGCTAGATTGAATGTGCTGGGAGGGATTTCCTATCAAACAGAATGTCAGAGGGAAAAAAAATTTCATGGATCAATAATGTTTCAAGTTTGACGATCAATTCATTTTTCCTTCACTTATCAATGAGTTTTATTGACATGATTGGATAAAACCGTGAATCAGGTAAAAGATTATCATGAATTTATTGTGAGTGAACTGGTTTTTATCATTTAATGAAATAACGATTAAGTTGAAATGGATAATCAATGGATAGAAAAACTTATACAATAACTTAAGATTAAGAAAATTGCAAATGTATAAACCAAATGAATAAAAGGTTTCATGTTACCTTTTCAGTAGCTGTGCTTCCGTAATTGGTGATTATCATGATGATATTTGATTCATTTGGAAAGGAAATGAATGAGATTGAGGTTTTGTGATTATCTTTTAGCTGATTGCGTGTTAACTGCTAATCATATTTTGATCAAATTAATCAAACTGCTAATATTTAATGAGAAAACGGTAAAATAATCTGTAGCTAATCATAATTACCTGATGAACATAAGGAGAACTGTTAAAGCTCACCCATTGTGAACAAATTGGCATGAACAATGGAAATATCGTAAGAAATGAAAAACTGAATAGAGAAAAAAAGTTATCACTGATTCGTGAAGTGAGAGGATAAAAATCAGATTCATGGTGTATTCTTATAATGCTTCATATAAGTGAGGGATATGTGTAGGTAGTGAATGGGAGGGTTTGGATCGAGGATGTGAGAGCTTAGGAGGAAGAGGTGGTGGTAGTGTGGTGATTATTTGTATCATGAAACATTATCATGATATCTTCATGATTGGTTTGTCAAATGTTGTAAATGATATGTTTATAATGTATTTGTTAGATTGCAAGTGAAAATGATATTCAAATGTTACTTTCAAATCTTTAAATATCATATTTATTGGATGAACAATTTATTCTGATCTATTTTCTTTGATTTCTCTTTTCCTTCTCTAAGTAATTATGATAATTGTGACAGTTTATCGATTTAAAGTTGATGTTATTAATAATTAAAAATTTAGAATAAAATTACTTTCATCTTATTAATTATCCAAAATTGTACCAACAGTATTATTATCAAGTTAATGAGTTTCCGCATTGATTATATTAATATTAATACATTTAGTGAGTTAATTGTTCCTGTTATTATCTTTTGTAATCAATAATTGAGTTAATTAAGTTAAAAAAAAAATAATAATTCAATAATCAATTCAGACCAATGAATGGAAAAGAATTAGTGAACAAAGGGTAAAAACTTCCTAATGAGATTTTGTAAGCTCAATAATTAACAGAATTGACAATTAACCAATTTTGTTGATTAACTTTTAGATGTTTTCTCAATTATCTAGATACAGATAATTGTCTTTAATCATAATGATTAGGTCAAGATACCCTTAATTTACAAGATAATCTGATTTGTAAAATGAATACTCGGCAGATTATATTTCATTGAGATTAAATTGTTAGACTTAAATTGGAATGATTAAGAAACTGATGAAAGGATTGGTAAGAGATGAATAATAGTGAGTAAGTGAGTGAGAGAGAGATGAAGATAATCGTGTGGGAGGAGAAAGAAGAAAACAAGGGTTAATTGGTTCAATCAATCTCATGGAAATAAAGTTCATGTGGAAATAAATTAGAATGAAAAAAAAGAAAAATACTCATTTTCGAATGACATTTCACTTGGAACCCTCTTCTCAAATGAAACTTTGTGATTCGTGAGTGTATTTCATGTTGTAGAGTTTTAAATAAGAATGAAACAAAAAATCTCTCCCACTCTCACTTATCATCATCTTAACTTCATTATATTCAATTTTGATTCCACTCCTCTTCCTTGTTTAAGGCTTCCCCTTACCTCTAATCTTCATCATCTTTACTAATTCTAAGGCAGCAATCAAGAAATATCATTGAAACTGGTAAACAATGAAACATTTATTGAAATAGTTACTTTGCTTAAATTTAGACAATCGAGACTTAATTAAATTAGATTAACTTAAAGCCCTTCCCATCATATTCCTTGTTTATTGCCCAATCAACATAAGAAAATTTTGAGAACAAAAAAGAAACTTTTTGGAATCAATTCTGATTCAAATTGTAGACGAACTAAGGTTCAAAAATCTTATGAATTTTTGAATGATATTTTGATTCAAATTTGAGTCAAAATAATTTGAGTTTGAGAATCTAAAGGTCGAGAATCAGTCGATATTTTGTAATTAGCGCTTAGAGATCCGATACCTTACGAATCCAAACAGGATTCTTTGTGAGTGTTTGATATTTAGATCTTTAAATGAAAATATGTTCATATTTAATTAGATTTTTGTTGTGATTCTATTAAGAAATCAAATTTAATTTTCACAGATTCATTGAATCTTAAAACAAAGAATCAGCTCATAAGAGATACACAAAATAATAATTCGATGAAAAATAGTTTCTACTGAGAGAAATAACGGATAATAGAATTTGATTGAGGGAATTTGAGAAAACAAAATAAGAAAAATCATCGGAAGGAATCATGGATTCAAGATTTTCAGATTCGGTAGATAATAATAAAAATGTAATAAGAATTTGCGAGTAAGATTCACTTAAATTTCAAGAGTAGACATTGATTAGAGATTCTTCTTAATAGATTCCTGGTTATCTTTAATTTGTATCCATAGACTGAATTTCCTGTGAGAAATCCATGAATTGATACTCATTTAGATTCAAATCATCGATTTTCTCAACTAAAATTTTCTTCTTTCTTTCTGATGATCCAAGTGAGCTCATTTTCTTTATCATTGGCACATTCATGAATTGAAAGAATTTTAAAACTGGTAAAGCGTTTTTTTGTTTTCCAATACTTCCTTTGTTTATGTTCAATCACTTTTACTTGCATCATGATTGTTTGAATCTTTTCAGATTTCTTAACAGAATCTAAATCAGAAAATTAAAAAAAAACACAAAAAAATGATTAGAGAAAATTCGGAATCATTACCAAGAGAAAAAAGCGTTTAGAAAATAGAATTTCTAAATAGAATTTCTAAATAGAATTTCTGAAATAGAATTTCTCAAATAGAATTTCTCAAATAGAATTTCTCAAATAGAATTTCTTAAATAGAATTTCTTAAATAGAATTTCTTAAATAGAATTAGAATTTGAGGATATACTATGAATCAAAATCATTGGAATCATAACAAAAATTTTGGGAAGCATATTCTAATCAAAGAAAATGAGAATTCTACTTACTTGTTTTCATCCTGAGAATGGCCAACAAATTATTTAATGAACAGAATCTTATGGATCTTATTGAATCTAACACTTGAATTGTATCACACACAACAATTAGATGAAAATTACGAAGAATAATGTTTTCACAATTAAAATAAAACGCTGTAATTTTGTTGCGAAAGTAGAAACACCGATATCAACCCGAGAAAAACACAAGAAGAATACACGATTTGGGGAAACACGATTTAGCTTTTTTTGGAAATGATGATCTGAACAAGAGACTTTGTTTCAGTTTCTGTAAAGAAAAAATAATTAGAATCTTTTACTTGATTAAATTGAATCTCTTGTCTTATGAATTTAATTGAAAAACTCACCTGACGAATCAATAGTTGATTAGAAAAGGAATCACAATATAATCTTTCGCGTATCTATGGCAAAATTTAGAACTTTGAATAAAAAAGCATTTTTCTGAATCAGCTGTCAACTCAACAAGGCTTTTACTTGCTATTGTTCTAGTTGAAGTTTCTACTTTTGCTTCAAAAAGATAGTCTAGACCGAAAATATAATGGCCACTGAAACCCTTGAAATCGAGCTTAACTGGAGAAGCATGGATTTCCTTGCACCAAGCAAGAATTCTCCCAGCGAATTCAATTATGGAAAGAATGGAGTAAAATTTCTTGTCCTTTGACCTGAAAATTGAATCACTTCTCGATTTGTTCTTTGAGTATTTTAGAGTTGAAAAGCGCTTTCCGTTGATTGACACAGTCTTGAAAAATGTAAAATCACTTGATTCAGAATTGGCACAAAAGGTTTTCAGCGATTCAACAATTTGCTGCCTTTCAAAAGAAGCTGAATCCTTAATAAAAATCACTTTATCAGATTTAGTTGGGATAAATCTACTGAATCCGAAGTCTTGTTTCTCTTTTCGATTAAGATTCCAAGAGGAAACACTATTTTTCAAATTTTCCACATATTTGAAATCATTTATGAAAATTCGCACTAGTGATGGAGCAATATTTGATGATCTTCGTACTTTCTCTTTCAGCACACCCATATAATCTTCGAGTGGATATGATGAGATATTCGAGTTCGGTCCAAGGTTGAGAAGAGAATCTGGAAGATGACTTAAATGTGTAGATTATAAGTGAGAAAATTATTTCGTAAATTGATAGAACTCCGATCTTGAATTCTTCGATCAAGTTCTTAAGCTCTTCAATGATCGATTGGTTAACTGGGCCACAGTGTGAAAGATAATAAATCCGGGCGAGACAGAGAATGTGATTCAAAGTTTTGGGTCTCAACAATCCAATGGCAGTTGGCAAGATATAATATGAAAGAAAAGAATCATACTCATTTGATTTCCAGAATCTTATTTGATCTAAATCTCTTGGTCTTCTAGTGAACTCGGATGTTACTTTAATCTGTATCAAGCGACTTGAGAGCTCACGTTTGAAAAAGGCTTTGTCTTTTCTCATACATTTAACTGTATTTGAATCGAAAATATCACTCGATGAACTAACCATCCAGCCAGAGATTATCAGCTTTCTTAAGATTCCTAGAATCAAACAGTGCATTGATTCTACTGTGACACCATCAACAATATCGAACGAATTGAGTTTTAGAAGGGGAGAGATTTTTTGGATTCCCCTGAAACGTGGATTCAAATTTTCAGTTTCATTATCTATGTTTTCGCTAATTGATTCTTCAAATGAGGAAAAATCTTCACGTTTTCTTTTCAAGGGATTCAGCTCGAAAATAGTTTTATTAGGATATATTCTAGCACCTCTACTTGATGACGAAGCTGTGACCAGACACCAGTCACAGCCATTGAGATGATTATATTGTCTTACTCCTCGTAAATAAGCTCTCATTGGAGCATCAGCAACAAGTCCAATCAGACAGAATCTAGCTTTAAGAATCGATGTATTTTGCCATTGAAACGAAATTGGCTCGTCTTCCAAGCTCTTCAATTCTTCAATTATCGGTCCAAGATAACTTTCAACAACGGGCTTGAATTTTCCAACATACAACCCAACTAAGAAGAAACTTTTCCTTCTGGAAACAGGTTTCAATTCATTGATGGAAATAAAACCGGAATATTTTGATTGAAGAACTATTTCCTGCTTGAACCTCGTCAGAATGTAAGGTTAAGGTAAAAGTCTTCGTATCAGTAATTATCTTAGACTTTTCTCTCTTAGCTAAGATTCCATTACTTACATCTGTAACATTCGATTCTTCTTCAGATTCAACCAACCAATCGTTTTCAGGGAAAAAAGGAAGATGTGTAATCAGCTGTTCTTTCAAAGAAACATGTAGAAAGTATTTTTCACTCTTCAGTTCAGCTTGAATCCGTTCACCTTCACATTCAAAGTATCCATAGTTTTTCGGCTCTCCGAAAAAAGGTCCATGAGCATGTTTTTTATCGCAAATCAGATAAACACTCACCGGGTTACTTTTTGCTCTCTTGTCCCACAAATATCTCGCACTTGGAATCTTGATCTGAGAATCAAAGAATCTTAGATTCATATTGTTGAATAAATTTATCACTTTCTCGGCTTGATTCAAATTCAAACCAGCATAGCTTAAACATGAAGAAACAACAGCTTCTCCATATTCTCTGAAAGAAGGCTGTTTTTTCTCGTCCATTTCAGATTGTTGACTACTAGAGAATTCTTCTTCAGAATCTGATTCAAAATTCACCGAATCATCAAAATCGATTGACAAATTGTTAGACTGAACTTCCTCACTTTCATATTCAGGAAGGGCATCTAAGTAGAGAGATTCACGATACAGATGAGAAGATCTTATTCTTCTGTTGATGTTTCTCGTTGAAGACCCGATTGTTGAACGTTGTTCGGTTGACATTTTATCTTTTTAACTAATTAAATTCAAACAACATTTTGAGAAAATCACAAAATAAAATAAATCACCATAAATATAATAAACATTTAATTAAATTGTTTTGTCATTGAAAATTTGACTTTGAAACCAACGTGGTTGAAGAAAGGGGGCGTTTCTAAATTAAAAAGAATAGAACAAAATTCAAAAAGAATAGAACAATTTTTTTTCTATTCTCTTTAACCCGTTACCATAGTTTCCATATCTAATCAATCATAATCTTCACTTGATTTTAAAGATAAAACTTATCTTTTCAGGAAGTTGAACTTCATTTTTAAATCAGTTTCATCTTTTAAATCAAATTCTGTTGTTTTAAAATAGTTTTATTTTGTGAGTTTTTCCATTTTAAAAGTAAAATCGACTTGAATGGAAAAATATTTCCGGAAACAGAAAAGTCAAACGTTTAGAATCATGTCCACCCCTCGACAGCCATCAAAATCTCGTTATATTTTCAATCAGAAAACAATAGTAGGAACCTTTTGTGATCTCATGGATGATGAAAAACTGATTCTCTGCTTAATCAGAATCAAAGACAAGAAAGATGGAGAGAAAACTCTGCCAGTTGGTTTCAAATTAGAAACTGACAAGCTTCCGACAGTTGTGAAATGGATGAAAGTACATCCAGAAAATCTGATGAATCTACATATCGATGGACTTAAAGGTATTCCGGTGATGCTCGTCGCTTATGGTGGTAAGTGAATCAAATTCACAAATTTCTGTATTCTTTAACTACGATTCTTTATTTTTTGACAGATGAATCAAAGGATCTAATTTCTTCATATAAAAAGCTCAGTATTAAGCTTCAAAAATACAATCTCCTGGACTAGCAACTAAGATCACCCATTGGCTGCCAATTAGAAATATCACTCTCATCAAAAATGAGGATAAGCTTCTCAAAGCGATTTCTCTAAATGAATTCGAGTCCTTGATCAAGCAAGCTGAATGTCTTCGTAAATTCGAAATTGCTTCCAAAGATGGAGAGAAAAGTCAACAAGATGAAGTAAAAGATGATGCATCACAAGCTGATGATGAATCAGTTGCATCAGATCAATCATCAATAGTTTTAGCTCCTGCCTCTTCTGGATCTCAGAATGAAACTGTTACCTCGCTTTCTGAAGTTCTCGCTGAAACTGTTTCAAGAGTTGAGAAATTGAAAAACCCACCGGAATCATTCACAGCTGATCAATTCAATTCGATATTCGCTGCAGAAACAATTGCTATACTATCATCGTTCTCTCAAATCGTGTTGTCACTGCACTCAAACATTCGATCGCTTATTGAAAAACAAACGGGAAACACAGAAATGGAGAGTAGATCCGGTACCAGAATCATACCAGAAGATCTGACTCATGAAATCGGTTCAATCACGATGATTGAAGGTGTACTACCCGTTAAATCGAGGCACTATGCTAAAGCTTTCAAACATTTGACCAGAAAAATTCATCAACGAGAGCCAAACGTTCTATTTAATAATGTGGTTAAATACTGCTTTCCATCTCATTGGATTCTGAATACTACCTTGAGAGGGAATTCCAAGAAAGGATCTCTCATTGAATTATGGAATCATGAATCTCCTCTATGTAATCCATGTTCAGGAAAAATAGATCGTAACTTGGGACAACGGAGATTACAAGCTTTATTAGGTAAGATCAAGATTAATTATTTAAAGATTGATTCTCTAATAAGTGTTTTTACAGATCATATTTTGAGGAAATGTGGCAAAAAATCATATGATTCTGTGGCTGAAAAACACTTCGCGAACCAAATCGGCAAAGCAATGTGTAATCTCAGAACAAAACTTGAGAAAAATTATAATGGCTGGGCAACCGTTTGGGAAAATTGGAATCAAGTAGAAAGTGAAGATGATTTGGAATCTTTATCAAGTGGATCTGATGATCAACCAGAGGCGATTCAATCTGAGAATTCAGCTTCTAAGAATCCACCTTCTAAGAATCCAGCTTCGAAGAATCAACAACCCAAGGATCTACGCGGAAAAAAAAATCTTAAAGCAGGATCTACATCTACACCAGATCCATCGTACATCAGAGTTACTAGAAACCCATTCACAGAGAAAGAGAAGAGAATCATCCGTTTTGAATATCTCGGAGAGTCATTTGAAGAATCTCGAATACGATGCAGATCAGAAAGATTGTGATGGCGCTGGCTCAGAAACTGGAGTTCTCGTTAACGATTCATCTTCGGTAGCTGAGGTCAACCAAAATGATGAAATCAATGACCATTCACAAATCGTTGGTGATTCGCGAAATCTGGATGAAACTGATCAACAAATAGATGGTCAATCTGAGCCGATTTCCTTGGTTGCAAATATCAGTGCAAAAGCAAGTTTTCTTCCGTTAACACAGAGATTGACAGAGCAAAATTTAGCTCCCAATGGAAATCCTTCAACACCGTTAACTACAATTGAAAGAATAGAATCCGATGTTGATTCTGTTAAAATTGATTCCATTGAAAAGAATCAAGTTTTTGAGAAAACCGATGATTCAAGCTCGATGAATCTTGAACAAATCAACAGAGAAAATACTGACGGTGAATCTTCGATGACTGAAAATGCTTGTTCAAGCATTGTTTCTAATACATGCCAAGATGAAACCACCGACGAAGAAATCTCAATTTCCAAAAAAAGGAAATCATCATTGACATCAGAAGATTCAAATCCTAAGAAACAGAAGAATATCGACGATGAAATCCCAGAAGAATCCAGTGTTGATGATAATAATCAAGGAGAAAGTTCTAAAGATGAATCCACTCAAGTTTCACTCGACGCCATTAAATTCATGAAAGAAAATGGATTGTGGGATCAATTTCTACTAGCAAAGAAAAACCCAAAGTGATCATATGAATAGGATTCAAGAAGTTTTCCAATCAAAAAAGTAACATTTTCATTTACTTCTTTCAAATTTTCAATTTTCAAAGACAAATTATTTTCATAGATTTTGAATCAGCTTTAAATCACGTGCTCAATATGCACATTGTATTACGAAATAGTCACATTTATCCCCCAATCTGATTCAATCTAATCACAAAAATTATTTCAAAATGGGGAATCAATTATCTCATCCCCTTCATTAGAATCAAAGTTACTTTTCCCATTAAAAATTTCCTTTTCCGGAAATGATTTCCTTGCAGAGTATTTATAAACTGTTTCTCTCTTTCTTACAATCAAATAATTTTTGTGTTTCAAAGGGAAAAAATGTCTTTTTTGAAAAGAAATATGAAAACCTTTGGTCCTAAAGAAAATTTAAAACAATCTGTTGAAAGTGAAACATCATTGTGTCAACCATCAACAAGTGCTGGAATCAAGAGAAAACTTTCAAGTGATATCAACAAAAATCAACGCTATTAGAAAAGAAAAATCTGAGAAATGTGATTCTGATAAACTTGTAGATAAAGCCAAAGAATCTACTTTATGTGATTTTGAATCCATTTATTTTGAATGAAAAGTATGAATCTTTGAATCAACCGTTCCTTGTGAAGATTCAGGAATCTCAGCTCAAAAGTTTTGGATTCAAATTACCTTTCACAAAGTTTATGGACTTAAGTGAAAACTGTTTCAAGATCCAACTAAGGACGTATGATGTTTATGTATCTATCATTGCTATTGGAGGTGAGTCAAAAAAAGTGGTTGAAAAATTATAATTTAGTAAATTTATCTTTTTTCAGATTCTCCTCTAGAAATAGGCAAATCGTTGAAAGAAAACGTAGATAGAAATCAAGCTCAGGGTATCAAGGTATGAAGAAAATCAAGAAATATACTGACTATGTTACAGAGCTTACTCATGTTCCATTAGATTCAGCTGATGATCTTCCTCCAAAGCAAGTTTTCAGTTCTAGAATCTTGAGCTATATATTTGGAAATGATTCTCAAACTGAAAAAATTGATTCAAATACATCTGAAACAAAAAGCAGGTGAAGCTCGAGAATTCTAAACCAAAGCGAGGATGAGAATAATATTGGTAAAGATCTGGACTTTCCTGATTATAAAGCAAAGGTTCAAGAGTTTGAAAAGCCGAGAATAGATTCACATAGATCAGAGTTAGATCTTTCAATAACTCAGATTTTGATTAAAAGTGTTTATGAACAGTTGAAAGATCTAGATAAGATGAAATCAAACCTATCAGACAGAGATACGACTGGATCTATTCTGCTAACAGTTATCAACCTTTTGTCTGATTTCATCAAATTGGTTGATCATCAAACAAAGAAAGAGGATGAAACTGCTCAGTCTATTCCAGAAACAGACAGAACTTATAAAAATAGTACAAAAGTATGTTTGGATTCACAAGTTCTTATTTTCATATTTTTAATTAATAATTATGATTTTCATGTCAACAGAATAAGATCTTTCTTGAAGGATTGATTCCATTGGATTTTGATCAATATAAATCAGCAATCAGAAACGCAAGACCAGGTGATCCAACTTCATTCGCTTATCAAATTGTAATGAGTTTTCCAGAAAGTTATTACAAAAATGTAACACTTGGTAAAAAAAGTTTAGATCAAAAAACTTTGGAATCATATATTTCAATTGATACAAATTTTCTGGAGCAAAATACAGCAAAATATCCACTTGCATTCATTTGGGGATTTGAAGACCCACTCAATGCAAGAATCCAAGGAGATTTTGATTTTAAACTTGGACTGAATCGAGTTCAAGCTTTCATAAGTGAGTTTCTCAATAGAATAAGTAAAATCAAAATCCTGAGAATCAAACTAATTAGATTTTTTATACAGATCATTGTTTCAGGAAAGCCGACATTCTAAAGTATTCATCAAAAGCCGAGAATGAAGTTCGCAAGCGAATCATCAAAGCCTTTTGTGCAAGAAACACAATTTTGAGATCGCAAAATGACAAGATTCATGACCAGGAATACGACAAAACAAATTTTGATTTTCTAGATTCTATAGCAATAACACAAAGTTTTCCCTAATCTTGAGATTCATAATATAAATAAATAATGATTTCTATCGGATTTTTGTTTCTTCTAATTTGTTAATCTTTCGGAAATTCGCGATCAAAATCTTATTGATTTTTTTAATTGATTCATTGGTACTAGATTCTTGATTTTCTGATTCTCATATCAATCAGTTAGAATCAATATTTTTTGACAACAACGACAGTCGAATTTGAGTCAATTGCAACTAAAAAAGGAGTTCATTTGAATCAATTTTGAATCTTTAAGCGCATCAAATCTTGTCATTTTAGAGTCAATCCGGGTCTTATTCTTTTGAGTCAATTGAGAGTCTAAATGGCCGAGTGAGAATAATTTTTGACTCTAACTGGAGTCTCTTCTGTTGATTGGGTGTGATAGACTTTGATTTCTATCGCTTTTGTTTCATGACTTTTACGCTTCATCGATCTTCTGAATTTTATTCATCATCATCATTCAATGTAAAAACTCATGTAGAATAAATTTCAATGTAAAATGATAACAATACAGGAAACTGAATAATAGAAAACAATGGAAACTCAAATTCTCTGAGTGTTGATCCATTTTATTTCAATTAATCTAATTTCGTTTTTATTTCAAACTTTTTTTTTCTATGCTCAATTTAACTCTTTATAAGTTATTACTTAAATTCAGTTAGCATGAATTATGATTTACTGTTTACATGTTTATAATTAATCCAATTCATATCGTATAAGATATATACGATCAGCTTATTCAATTATTATCATGAATTTTTCACCATTATGATTAATTTTATCTTGCAGGAAAGGTGATGAAAATAAACTGAACATTAATATGATAAATTGTGCAAGTGACAAAAGTTCCAAAGGGAAAAATAAAGGTAAGAATTTCATGGAAAATAAAAGGTGAGGAATTAATGGAAAATAAAATTAGTCAAGAAAATGTGATTGTGATAATTTTTCTCTTCATACAATTAAGATGATGAAGAGATGAAAAAAAAAATCGTCTTAATATTGCAAACAGAATGAATTATGATTTACCATTATTTTCTCATCTCTCTTTCTCAATCTGGTAAATGTTTGAATGTTGCAATTATGAAGATGAGGATGCGAAGGATAAAAAGAGATAAAAAGAGTTGGAAAAATTGATGATGAAGAAATGGTTGGTTAGTGTATTAACAAGATGAGAATAGAGGTTAAGGTAATAAAAGAAAAAGTATTAAAAGTGATGAGGATGAAATGAAGAAAATAAAAATATTCTCGACATTTTGTTTCCCTTTCCTTTTCTTTTTTTCTCCATCCTTTTCTTATCCTCTCTCTCTCTCTCTCTCTCTCTCTCTCTCTCTCTCTCTTTCTTTCTTCTTTCTTTCTTTCTTTCTTTCTTTCTTTCTTTCTTTCATTTGAGACTCAATTATGGTCCCTTTGAGATGCTAATTAATTTAATTGTGTCACAGAAAATTAATCTCAATTAAACCGCTTAACAATAATCTTTCATTACGATATAGCGATAATTGCTCATGTTTAGTGATGATAATGAAAAAAATATTCCAGTATCAACATTAGTGAAGAGAGGAAAAGAAACTTTCATAAGACTTGAGTGAAAGTTAATGAAACTATTGAATTAGGGAATAGATCAATTAAATATCATGACTGGAGATATGATTATTTTGAATGATCATAATCAAGCAATCAAGTGATTACTTTGATAGTAGTTTTTGATTTTTGGTGATAAAAAAAACCCAAACCATTGAATAGTAAATTTGATGAGCTAAGAATAATTTATCGTGATGAATGAATATAATTTATGATGAATTCATGTAAACAGATCAAAGTTAATTGTTACAATCATTTCGCAAAGGTAAGTTTCATGAGATGTGGATTGATGATAATGATGATATTGATTTTTTTTCTTGAGGTTCTTTGACTTTATTAGTTCAAGTCATTCTGATGGTGATGACTTTTTCTACCTTACAAGTAAATTGGTTGACCCTATGGAGGGAATGGTTGAACGTGGTGGTTTTTGGTGTAAAGCCAAGAAAAGAAGAGGGGAAAAATGCTAAGATTATTTCACAAGAATTCACAACAGTTAATGACTTTCTGTGCATAACTTGATAGTTTTTGGTACATTAGAAACAATCAATCACTTGGAATTCACAATACTGACCATGAAGAAATAGTTATAAGGTGAGAAACACTTTCATGTAATCAGAAATTCTTGTAGCACTTTCAGTTATCCAGGGATAATTGGTGACTGAATTACTACTTGATGATTTTATCAAAATGTATTAATAAGTTAACAGATGGATGGAAAGTTCAAAATACTAATACACATAATAACAATTAGCTGAATATCATTAGTAATCAGCTGAATATTTATTTCGTTGATCACATTACTTGCAATTATCAGAGTTATTGATTATCCGGTGAAACTTTGTTTTTTTTTCACCACATCCCAACATAGAGATATTAATACAATAACAATGGGAAAATTGTTCTTTAGCCCCAGGGTATGACTTGTGTTTTCATTCAATTGAAACTGAAAATTGATTGACTGTAAAGAAGATAATGTTAAGGGTGATGTTGTTTTCTATCATTGGCATGAGATAATGTTTCTTTTTCCCTTTTTCCTGTGCTGATAATTTGATGAGAATTTCCCTCGATTCCCTGTGAATGCTTAAAGATGGAGGAAAATAACTTTGCTTGTGAATTTCGAGAAAGAAATAAGTTCTGAACCTCGAGGATGAAAATTTCTTATTTTTTCACATTTTCTACAATGGAATTCATAGTTTTTTCGCTTTTTCCTTTTCAGAAATAACATTTAAATTGAATTTAAATATCGAATTGATCAACTGTGCGTAATTACCTGGAAGCATTGATAGTTTCCATACGAAAATGGAAAAGAGAATTTGTAAATGAACTTTCAGAGTAAACGTATACATACATGTATATAGATTGGAATAATAGTTGATTTCTGGAAAAAGAACAGAGATTCCATGATAACAAATGACTTTGAAAAATAAAGGTAACCACAAATAACAAATTTACTTACTGTTTTCGAAAATGATTCAAAAACCCTGCAGGAAAATTCCTCTGAATTTCATGTAAAACGATCATCTACCCTAATGAAAAATATTCATTAGTTTTATCAGAACTTTCATCATGATTTGTGAAAAGAGCATCAATTATGATTAAGAGAAAGAAAAAGAAGGCGCAAAAAAATTACAAAATCTCGAGCGAAAAAAACATCCCAAAAAAGTTCCAACAGAATGAGGTGATAAATTCATTCTCCATGATATCCCACCTTCCACCCACAATCCTTTTTCCTCTCATCACCTAATTCGGTGTTTTTCTTTGATTTTTTTCAGCCATTCTATTTCTCGTTCCCTGTAACATTATAATACATTTATCAATCCTCCATTTTGTATTAGAAAATTCCTATGGAATCCTAAGGAACACAGGAAAAAGTCATCATCATAACGATAATAACAGAAGGGAATATATATATAAATCACTGAGTAATAACAATTTACAACAGAGAATCCATTGAATTTTTTTTTCTTCTCAAGAATATATAAATTCAGGGAAGGAAATTTGCCTTTTCAATCATTCCCATTATTATCATGTTACTATTCAATCAGTTTCAATATGAACTCTTTTTATCTAACCCAACCTTTTCCGCCTCCATCCAATGATAATCTATAAAAAGATGAAGCATGAAAAATACAAAACTCCAAATGAATCAATAATAATAAATTTAAGAATTGACCTGATACTCAATGGATAGTATTTGATGAAACTTCATCGACATTCAAATTGACATAATCAAAGTTTTTTCTCTCCATATAAGTATCATCATTATCCAAATTGTTAGCATCGGAATATCATAATATGTTTGAAAGATTATCATTAGCGTGACTAGACCTGAATATCATTTGGCACAAAAAATGAAATAATATCAAATGGATTAGCAAACAAGGCCAAGTTTCGAGATAATTTAACAACCAATAAGTTAAATAGCTAAAGATTAACAGAACTTTTTCTTTCGAATATCATTTCCATCCAATCAATAACATTTTCAAATATTATTCTCTATATATATTAATTGCTATTTCTATGGAATTCAAGTGAATCATGATTAAGATGATGATGTGCTAAGTAATAACTATTAATATTATTATTATCGACTATTGATTAAAAGTGTTACCAGGAAACTTATTCAGGGTAAATCACCAGCAAGTTGCTTAGGGATAATATTAATATAATTTCAACATTTAACTTGGATTTTTTTTGTCAACCTCTCAGCCAAACTAATAACTAATCATAATTATCATGATAACTGTCATCATGTTGTGAATCTTAAGATTTCAAATTAGCTCAGTGATATAATAATAATAATATATATTGTATATGGTAGACATTATTATTGAACTTTATCAGAAAGTTAAAAATCCTATTAGAGTAAAAACTAAAACAATATTAATATCATTTAATTTGAAATTATTTTCAATTCCTGGTTCAGATTTGTTCATGAGAGAGTGAGAGAGGAAGAAAAATATAAATATTATCTCACAAATTACTAAGGTTTTTTTTCACGCTTTTGAATTATTGAGAAACTTTTAGAATTTATTTCAGGGTAAATGTGAAAGATGAAAATTTGAAAATTCAAGTATTATTCAAGTTTTCAGGGAGAAACATGAAGGAAAACGTATTGAGTTGATATACACAAGCACATGTAACAAATGCTCAGTTGTTTTTTCTTTATATTAAATGAGAGAAAGAGCAAGAAAAAAATGAGTTTCTCCTTTTCAACTTGATTCTTCATCTTCATGATTACTGGTGGGGGGATAAATGTTCAGAATATGAATATTTCTCCATGTCTCAGACTTTTTTTTCCCATAAATCAAAGTTTCTTTTCTTCAAATTAACCGTCTAAAGGTTTCCTTTTTATCTCGAACTTTTTTTGTTTCTTCCCAGACAAGAGATAATATCAAAAGATTTACCATGTATTTTAATGGACTGGATTCAGTAGTAAAAACATCATCTTGAACATTGAATATTTGTTCAGATGCTAAATTTATGGTCACTTTTTATGTAAAGTCCTCTGGCTAATGTCATCAAATAGAGATGGATGTTACCTGTAAATCTTAAGGTTTATTGACATTGTGGATATTAAGACATTAACCACAAACAACTGGAAGGAAATAATTATTTACCGTTATCCTAGAATGTTAATATTACAACATTATCATCGTTTAGGTTAATTTTAATTAGAATCGTTTCCTACTAAATTGAATGAGATGGGGAAAAATGTGAACAAAATGAATATCATCATGATAATGATAATGTTAGGGTTAAACAAAGAGTTAAAGTAAATAAGTTTGATAATTAAAACTGAAAGTGAGAGAGAGAATAATCATAAATTCAGTTGAGTGAAAATTTATCATTAAAAATATTACATGAAAAAATCTCATGGAAAAGTAAATCATAAATGTAATCAAGGTAAATGTTAAATTATCATTAAGTTGAACTTGGAAATTCAAGTAAATGAAACGTTATAAGCACTTTTTTTTGTTGCTCCAAATCAAAAGTAATTAGTTTATTATTATTATCATGTTATTGTTACTATTATTACAATTAACTAATCACTTTGTTACCTATTTGAAACAGTCAAGTTGAATCTTCAATGAAGTAATGAAAAACAAAACAATCATTATACTTTATCATGATTATCATGATAATCTGAATATTATATTGAAACAAATATTATTCAAAATTATGGATATTAAAGTTTATAAGAAGAAATAATTTATGAATAAATTGGTTGAGATGCTATTAATCAACTAGTTAATTATTAGTTATAACTAATCATTATTATCGTTTTTGCGTAATGAATAGACGCAATTAGAGATTATGATTCAATTTAATCAGCAAATTATTTTGTTTATCTTATATTAGAGATTAAATCAGGTAACAAGATTACTTTTAGTTGATTGAATGTTCATCTGATGGAAATACAGACAAACAAAGGTAACACTTTATACTAATCATTTGGAAAGGTAAAAATTGGTTAATCTGATAATGTTATAATCTGATTAGATTATGATTAATATTTGGAGTCGATAACTTATCATGTTAATAAGTGAAAAGTGTCACAATTTGCCATGTTAGTTATGAGTTGATCTCATGATCAATGAGAGAGAGAGAAATTGTCAAATGGATAAGTTTTTCTATTCATATTCATTTCTTGATAAAGTTTACATTTGGTGAATTATCAATGTATGATTATGATAATTGTTGTGATAAGTTTTCGCTTAGATTTTGAGTGATACAATTTATGAATTTATTGGAATGAAAAACTTTTTTCCACCTTATGACATTCCCATGACTATGTTTTCTTATTTATTTTTTTCTTCCTCTCTGATTATTTGGAAACTTATCACTCAGAACTTTTTACTTTTCTCTGCTCAATGAAAAAAAATAGAGAAGAAAATATTAAATGAAAGGAAAAAGATTTTCTCTTCTTTTCAGTGTTCATCTGATTTGGAAATGGAAAAAAAGTTCTGTGTTCATGAGAAGATAAAAAAATTTTGAAAGAAAAGGAAATTTTCTTATTCTTTATCATGTTAGAACTTTTCTCTCTCTCTCTCTCTCTCTCTCTCTCTCTCTCTCTCTATTCCAGATCAAATTTCTTTCTACTTCACAATTGTCAACATTTTGCATGTTAGTCAATAATTCACCTTCCATGAAGGAAGAAAAACTTTTACATGATAAAGATTCATGGGAAAATATTCAATGGTGTAAATCTTTTTCTTCTGCTACCAAACAATTTCAACTAATCAGCAATATATATTAGGCTCTATTATCATCATAATATTGAACATTATCCGATTTAAGTTCATGGAGAAAAATGGATGAATTATATGTGAGAATACATGAGGAGATCATATACATGTATCTTTATCTGAATGTATATCTCATTTTAACAGAAGAAGCGAAGGAAAAAAAATACAAGGATAATAATTGACATAAATCCTCATCGATGAATATGAATAGTATGAGTAATGAACATTTCCAATCATCATCATGGGGATACAACATGTAATCCAGGAAGAGGGGAAGTCATTTTTTTACAGAATATGAATGATTTGTAGATCAAGGCAATAATAATAAGGCAAATTAAATTCAATTCATCTCATGAAATGATGATAAATTTGATTCCGAAAATCAATGCTCAGCCCTTTGGTATTATTATCATGGTGAATGTGAACATTTTTTTCTTCCTGTAAAAAATTCATTTTCATGATAACATATTTCTCTCTCTCTCTCTCTTATATTATATCAGCTTAAAAATGATGAGATATTGTGAGACAAAATTCAATCTTAAGAAAATTGTGAATCCAGATCTGAGAGATTAACTCTTGAATAATACCTTTACCCATCAGCATGAGGAAAATTGTTCATTATATATGAATAATGAGCTATCTACTTTCACCACCCACCCCTGAAATTTCATGTAAATATAAATGTTTCAGAGTTAGAAAATTTTTGTTATGTAAATTATACAATGAGTGGAAACTGATGATTGTGATTAAGATGAAAATAAGCTTAGTTAATGTTGAAAAATAACATTTTCATATTCTAATGATAATAATGGTTATATATTTCATCGGAAAGGTAATACACATATCAGAATAATATTAATTCTCATGATTAACCGTTGACTTTTTCACTTATTCAATAATAATAATAATGAATATGATCATTATTAGTTTTAAAGAAGTAACAATTTAAATTGAATATGAAAAAATCATCATCATCATGATAATGATTGAAATTGTTAATATCTTTACAAGATGAATTGATACAAATTTCATGGTAAATATTGATTCAAATTAATATCTTTCTATTGTGTTAAACGACAAAATAATATAATATTAACTATGACGATTATGTTTTAATGATAATCAAATGTTATATGGATCATGATAGTTGTTAAATAATTGATTGGAAAAAAACTAAAAATAAATGATCAACTAACGGAATCAATGTAATAGTAAATTGAATTGGTGAATCTCTTGTATTTTTGATGATCATCAATGAAATTAAATATTAGATTATAAGATGATAATTTCCTTTTGAGGTTTTTTTTTGTTATTCTGATTATTCTGTGACTTACCTTCCGGAGATATCGATATAAGCATGAGATGATGATGTGGATTTGATTGATGGAGATAAAGATGAAGATGGAGATGAAGATGATGATGATAGAGATGAATCTTTATTTGGAAAATGTTGAGCTCGTTGGATTGGTCCTTTTCGAGCGTCTAATGAATATAATGCAGTTTCATCTTCCCCTCGAAACCATAGGATTAAATCAATTGTATCATTGTTTGGATGATCAATTGAACAGGGTAACATGGCTTTACCCTCTTCACCAGCCACCACCAAGAGTGATGATGGATCAGGATTAGTGGAGGTGGAAAGTAACTCTTCCTGTTTTCCACCGTTAACATAACTTATCTTTATTACAATGATCCCTTGTAAAAGGTAATAAGATGTTGATACTGTTGTTGGTATTGTGGTAAATGTTTGCAAGGAAAATAATGATAAACAATATGATGATGATGATGATGGAAGATTGAAGTTTATCATGGCAATTAATTGAATGATCAATGAGAAGGTAATCACTCTCATCCTGGTTAAAGAGATAATTCATCCAGAGATGTAGGGGAAAGAAAAGAAATGATAATATATTATATTTGATTCCTTATTGTTTATTGATTACTGGAATATGTGTTTAAGTTAATCAAATGTTGATGATGAACACAATCAATGTTGATTGCTGGTAAATCCATTGTTTTCCTTGTTTTTTTTTTGCTTCTTTTTCTTTGCTTTCAGATTGAATTAATTTACATGAGACATGAACTTTTTTTTTTCTTGAATTTTATCTCATGTGAACATTTGGGATTCACTTAACTAAATTTAGGAGAACACACAATTGTCATAATTAGTTGAATGTAAGAGGAAATACAATTGAAAAGTTATTTTTGGTTACACTTGGGGAATTTATTCTTGGTATGATTTCCCTTGCAATTAGGGTGACATTTTGGGTTCTCACTGGTACTTTACTCGACACAGACACGTATTCGAAAAGGATAATGATGATTATCGAGATGGCGATCGGTTTGAATATGTCCAAACCGAGACAACTAAATACACAGAGATACAGGGACAAAGGAAAGAAAGGAAAATGAAAGAGAAAGAGAAAGAGTAGGAGAGAGAGAAGAAGAATAAAGGAATAAATGAAATTCGAATTTTCTTTTTCTCAACAAATTGTTTAGAAACAGTTCAATTGGTTGAATGGATTGTCGACTGCGAGTATATGTCGATTGAAAGACGAAAAAAAAACGATAATAACAAGAAAAGTTTATTCTTTCAGAGAAAAAAAAAATGGTAGATTTTCATGTGAGAAACATAAATAAAATAGACCAAAAAAATAACCGGTAAACATTAACACTCGATATGTTAGTACATAAAAATAATTCGAGACTGAGCAACATAAATAATGTTCATCTTTTTTTTAGAACAAAAAAATTCGAGCTTCGAATGTGTCGCCATCTATTGGTCACCATATAAATTCCATTCGAAAGCATAAAAAGCATAAAGAGCTTTTTGATTTTCTAAAGAAAAAGCATAAACTGGTGGAAAACCATATGATCAGAATTTTGTTTTGTCTCTCAATTGAATTGATTGTTTATCTTCTCAGTTTGTAATTTAAATTGTTGTTGTTGTTTACATCATGTCATCTATTTTAAGATATCGAATTGTTAATCTAAGTAATCGTGGTCTATTACAAGTAACCGGATCGGATACATTTCCTTATATTCAAAGTGTAATCACAAATGATTTAAGGTCCGGAGGTAAAATTATCTATGGTACATTTTTAAACGCTATGGGTCGGATTTTATTGGATTTAATGGTTTACAAGATTAATGGTAATCCAAGTGAGAGACAATTGATGTTAAATGCTGTTGCTTATGGACGTTATGGTATTGACGGTAAGCCCGAGGATAGTTTGTTGATTGAATGTGATTATGATTTGTTGGAATCAGCGAGGAAAACATTGTTTGCTTATAAGATTCGTCGACAAGTGACCTTAACCCATGCATCGGATTACAATTTGTTTGCCCTTTATCCCGATATTGATAATATTCAAATGGTTCATGGTCATGATTTACCTAAATTGAGTGAACTATTTTCACCTGATCTAATTATTGGACGTGATCCTCGGGTTGGTTGTTTCTCTTATCGTATCGTTTCCCGGCTTGGTGGTAAATCAGTTGATTCATTGTTACCAATTTTATCTCATCATGTACCTTATCAAATTGTTGAATCAAATTTAACGGATTATATTCATTTTAGGTATAAAATGGGAATTGCTGAAGGTAAAAATGATTATCGTCCCTGTTTTGCTAATCCAAGTGAATCAAATATTGATTATATGAATGGTTTGGCCATTTCAAAGGGTCAGTTTACTGGTAAACGAGTCATTGCTAGAAATGCAATCAAAGCATCTCGTCCTTATAGATTAACACCAATTGAATTATTGTTACCAGAAAATTTACAAGATAGAAACAAGTTGAATTTTGGCTTTGGAACAAGATTAACCAGTAAAGATAAACAAAAAGTTATTGGTAAGTTAATCTGTCATAGAGGACGTTATGGTTTAGCAGTTTTAAAACCATTCGAATGTCTTAGGAATCAATTTCAATTACATCATTTGGAATCGGGTGTTGATGTCAATACTTGGTTTCCTGTTTGGTGGCCTCAACCATTACAACCAAAACATTACTATTTAACTCGAACTCAACCACAATTGACCTTGGGTCAATCAGATGACCAACAACGGAAAAGTTTAACAAGTTAATTTGATGTTCAATTAATGTAAATAGAATGCAATTATAAATTAACTAGTCGACATGTAAATTTGGTGCTAAACAAAAACCAATAAACTTTTGTAGATTGAGAGAAAACAACAGGAAAAACAATTAGAATTTTTGTTTCATCAATTTTTTCAGAAAATATTGATTCAATTGTATTAATTTGTTTTACATAATTAGTAAAGGAAATTGGAAAAGGATGAAAAAAGGTTAATTGTAAATTTTAGGTTGGGGGAAAAAAAGGTGAAATTTGTTTTAAGATGGAATTAGTAGTTGATTTAGTTGGAAGGTTTTTTCTTTGTCTTCGATTTACTAGTTGATGATGGTGTTGATGGAGGTGGTGGTGCTGGTTCGATATCCGTAGAGACACGTTTACGTCGACGAACTTCAGCTGATTCGGGATCCTAAGAATTTGATATAAATATAAGAACAATTTTAGAAAAGGTAAACCAATAATTTCAATCAAATTTTAAGCAACAATCGCATGTTGATAAAAAGATTAGCTTTTCAAGGGATTAAAAGATTAAAAAGGTAAAAGGATAAAGGTAAAAGGTAATAGGATCGGGGAGATTATACCCTGGGAGTGATTGAAAATGATGAAATGATAACTTTCCGTGTTTGCATGCAGGTTCTTGAATAATTTTCTTTCCTTCTTTTTCTTTGAACTTTCGTTTCTATTAATTCATCTTTGAATATTTTTTTTTCTCTTTTTCTCTAAAATTTGTAAATTGACTTTCTTACATGAACATCTGATGATGTTGACACATTACTCCTTCGTCCTCTTGGTTTTGTTGGTTCATTGGTGCTTGGTGATGTTGATTTCTGTTGAGTTTCAATGAAATCCTCGATTCCTTCGAGAATCTCTTTCTGCATTTCAACAGCCATTTGATGGACATCATGGTCAACACTATTGTACATTATCGCATTTTGAAACATTAACATCATATCTCGCTGGAATTCAGCGGTCGTTTTAATTTGACCATTTTCAATCTTTTTACGAATCGAAGCTAAATCCATGGGTCTATATACAACTGTTGAATAACCTTTAGCTTCACCATCGGTAACTGGATGAGCGAAAAGTGTTGAAAATTTATGGGTTGACGCTTGTCTCCAGAGAAGCATGATTGATTTTTTCCACATTTTATATTCTTTTTGATTTTCAATCTCTTCGGCTGTTAGAATAGCACTAGCTGGACTATTGGGAGCTGATTCGGTGACTGAAGATGCTTTACTTGTTGGTGCAGTGGTTGAAGCTGAGGCTGGTTGTTTAATTAGTGTTGGAGGTAAAGTGATGTTGGTGTTGTCAGTTGATTCTTCACCAGCAGAGTTTTCCGTGCTAATGGAAAGAGGTGGCGGTGGAGGCGGGAGAACCGAGGGAGTGGATACAGAGGCTTTTTTACCGCCAACAGAGGAAGCGGCAGCAACTGTGACAGTAGAAACCAAAGGTGTGACATTTGTAGTATCAATGGTAACTGTGGTGGCCATTGAAGTTGTCACTGGTATTGTTGGAGTTGTTGTTATTGTCGATGTTGTTGTTGTTGAACTAGTGGTAGTGATGGTAGGGTTAGCAGATGTTGTTGTTGTTGTTGTTGTTATAGTTGCTGTAGTAGAAGTGGTTGAGGAGGTTGTTAGGGTGGAAATTGAACTTGGTTCTTCAACTGTATTTACTATCTGTTCCTCTTCTGAGCTTGTTTTATCCTTAATTGTTCTTACTCGGTTAGAACGACGAGTTGGTACTGTCGAAGGGGTTGTAACAATTGGCGTGGGTCGTTTACGTTTACGAGAAGCGGCTGATAATGTGGTTGAATTGTTAGATGTTGAAATCTTTGAATCCGTTGGTGTTGATGGTACATTGTCAGTATCTGTTTTTGTTTCAATCTTAATATTTTTAGAATCAATTTCCATACAAGTTTCTTCATTTGATTCTTTGGGCTCAATTAATTCTTGTTTAATTTCAGCAGTAATTTGTTCACTTGGTGTACTGGAATCAACAGGACTTTCTTGAGAATATGATTCAACAACACTATTGATCACTTCTACTATTGATGAAGTTACTGATGATGTTGTTGGTTCAGTTTCATTTTTAAGATTCAGATCTATGGTCACAGGTTTATCGTTAATGGTTGATTGTGAAGACTCATCAACCTTGGATATATCAACAATTTCATTTTCTATCACAGTTTCAATGGTTGTCTCAGCCTTGGTAGTTTCGTTATCAATTTTCTCTGGTAAAGTGTGAACATCTTCCGTCACTTCTGGTGCATCTTCCTTGATTTCAGTCATCTCAATATCTTGTGATGAAATTTCCTGTGATTCAGTTTCCTTTGAAGTTGATAAAATGGCTTTAACTGATGAGGTTGTGGTTGGTGATGTTTCCAATAGTTTACTAAGAGTTGGCGATGATATTGAAGCAGAGGGAGATGATAATCCGCTGATTGGTGTTGATGAGGGTTCAGGAATCTCTTTAACTGGTGATTTGTTTTCTTCGATTGTCGATGAAGGTAATTGTTCAGTTGTTACATTTGATGTAGATAATGGAGTCATTGGCCTTCTTGGTAAAGTTGGTGATGTAATATTTGAAGGGAAAAAATGAGTTGAAGATGGTGGAGTTTTTTGTTGCATATCTTTAAGAGTTGAAGGTGATAATATGTTATAAGGAACAGTTCCACTGGCGGAAGGTGATGGACTTTGTAATAGATGAGTAAGTAAAGGTGATGTGGAAGGTGAAGAGATAACAGGTGAAGGGGTGATCTTTGTTTTTTCTGGTGTTTGTGGTGTTTGGGGTGTTTGTTGAGGTGCAATTGATTGTGTTGGTGTATGAGGAGCAGTTGATTGGGAATTATCAGTGTCCGTTGAAGGAGGTTCAATCTTGACAGTTAAAGGTTCAGATGATTTATCTGGTGTCTCAGATTTTGATTTGAAATCACTTTCAGCAGGAGAAGTGGCTTGACTTAATTTCGCTGATGATTTGGGTGATTTAGGTGATCGAACCAGTACCAAGTGACGTTTAGCCAACATTTGAGCGATCTTTTCCTCTCTTTCGGCTAACCATTTCTCGTGTTCTTCTGCAGCGATTTCTTTTTCTTTTTCTTCTCTTTTCATTCTTTCCCATATTTCTCGATATTTATCTACAGTCGCCGAACCGGACTTGACGAAATCCAATTCATCTTTTAACTCAATACATTCCTTCTTCTCTTGTGTTAAAATTTCTTTTAGCTCTTGAATTCGTTTCTGTTGAAGCTCAAGAACAATTAAATCTTGAGCAGTGTTCTCTCCCCTTTCTCCTCGTTTTCGTCTAGATTGATAAAAAAAAGAGAGGAAAAAAAAGATAAATTTTTTTTTAAACTTTCGAAAACAAATCATCAGGAAAAGAAGAGAGAAAATCATTGAAACGAAAAGTATGATAAAGAAATGGCAAAGGTCAACATTGAAGAACAAAAAAAGGATCAAGAAAACGTAAAAAGAATTAAAAATTATTCTTACTTTGGTGTTTCAACATTTTCTAAAAGTTCTGAGTATTGAAGTGCACAATTTTTCTGAGAAAACCAATCAGCCGGTCTATTTGGTTCAGCGAAACATTTAAGTGATCGAGAAACAGAATACCTGTTAATTTAGATGAATTGAAATGTATTTAGAATTTTTGAAGGAAAAAAAAAGAATTCAACACGATGAGAAAAAGAATAGAGAGAAAAGTTACCAATTTTGATCGCCCGATCGGTGGACTGAAGAAGCGAGAGCCAATTTTTCTCGAATAGACCATTTGTCGATCGGAGTTTGTTTCAATCTAAAACCAGGACGAACAGTTGAAGATGAAGGTGTACCTCGACCGGATTGTGGATTGGATAGTGTGCTCATCGAAAATTGGAAATAGAAAATTCTAAACTCGAAAACCGATTTACAAAAACAAAGAGACAAATTGATGAAAGGAACACACAGTTCAAAACAAAAGAAAAAAAAAGAGAGAGAGAGCGAAAGACACAAGAGAAAAGGTGGAGAAAGTCAAACACCAGAAGAAGAGAAGAAGAAATAAAAAAAAAAAAAAAAGAGAAAGAGATAAAAGGAGGGAGAGACAGAGAAAAGAAAGAGAGATGACAAGAAATAACAGAGAGAATTAGTTTACATGTGTAAAGATGACAAGATATTTAAAGGGAGAAATTAAGTTTCACAATCAATTTAAACAGTTCCATTAATTTCCAAATTAAAGTTAAATCAATTAATTACAATTAAGTTGTTGATCATTTTCAAAAGAAAATCTTGAAACAATTGTTACAAGAGAATCACTTTCAATGGTAAGAGAAAAGAAAGAGAAAAAAAGAGAAACCGAATCTCCAATGCTCGCGAAGTGTCGCCATCTGGTGGGCTCGAATTTAATTCGAAAACGAATAGTTGATCAGAGAGTCAAGAGATGGAGCCACCAGAGCAGAAGAAAATTTCAACAATCAACTAATTGTATTCGGATGGACAATTAATTGAGTGAACATTCATCAGGAGAATGAGATTCTCCTATTTAACTGTATAATTGTTACTTGATGATAGAAGGGAATTAAATTACTTTCAATTGAACTTTTCTTTTAGATTATCATTGGAGTTTATTTATGTAGTTAGTTAATTGTTGTTATTACATAAAAGGGTTTCAAATGATTTGATTGAATTGTTTACTATCATTATTATTATTTGTACACTTATTTACAATATAATTATAATTTAATATAAAAAAAGAAGAGTCAATTATCACAGAATTGCTGTTAATCATTATCAAGAATCAATTGTTTCAATTGGTTTATCCTCCATTTTTATGGGTCCATCAGGCAGAAATTTAAAACTTTATATTACATTAATTGTGTAATCATTTGAACAATTAGATATTTATGATTGACAAGAGGAAAAGAGAAAGAAATTAAATTTAGAAAAAGTTGATACAAGCTCATTTGATTAAAACAAATTTCCTTTCAATTCCGTTGATTGTTTGATTTTGAGTGTGTGTGTGTGTGATTCAATTTGTGGTTTTGATTGATTATGTTATTGATTTTGGATGGAATTGGAAAAATAAAACTAATCATCTATTCAGCAAATTGATTGTTTTGTTTTGCTTTTTCTTTCCTTCTTCGCATTTACTAAACTTTTATCATGATTAATTAACTTTATTGGGTCGATTAGTGAAGTAAATGTTATTTGGATCATCAGCTAATTGTGGATATCGAACCACCGAATGATAATATTCACCTCGATATCCAGCAACCGAACCAGTATTAAGAAGTAATTCTTTCTCAGTTTCATTCCAAGGGTGATGATGATGATGATGGAAGTACTTTTCATTATCTTTATTATTATTACTATTTGACTCGATGAATCGATTAGCGCGAGTAAGGTCAACCTCTCTTGACCAGCGTTCGTTGATCGCGTGTTTCTTTGCATGTCTCAAGATACGATTTCGCTCTCGTTCAACGGTTGTACCATAGCGAATGTTGAGAATCGCTCCTTTTGTATGAATCCGAATATCAGCCTAAAAGAAAGAAAATTGAATCGAAATTTAAATCACAATCCAACACTTTAGATCAACAAATAATAAGTCAACAGAAATGACCATTTACCTGATGACCATTCTTGTGTCCACTTTTAGAGGAGTCTGTTGATCCTCCATGATCATCCTTAATCTGATCACTAAAGGTAACATTGATTAGATTACCTAATCGTTGTAGTTGAATTTGATCATCTCGAGCCTTCCAATGATTAGGCTTAACAAAATAGAAAGCATCTTGACCCTTAAAGATTAGATGGACATCTAGAAGGTGAGAATTGTTGAAAACTTTGGTATAAACATCTCGACGAATTGGATCAGAATCGGAAGAACCCATGACAATAGTTTTACCATCAATCGAATACAAAGTAATTCCATAACCAAATGGTCGACTTTCAGTGGACATTTTGGTTATTCGTCCATTTTCAAGTAATTCCTCTGATTTTATCTATTTATCGATAAAAGGAAAAGAGAAAAAGAAATCAATTACAATTCCATCCAATTCGAAGATACTAAAAAAGAATCCAAGTTAATACAATAATCAATTCGAGTAAACAATTTAAATTCACATTCACATTTCTTAGATTATTATAATATCATTTCCATTCCATTGAAAGTTCATTCAGTCAATCTAATCAAATCAATTCCATCCTGTTAATTACAATACAATCTAAATTCTTATTCTTCTTTTGCCTCCCAACTATTATTATTACTTTTTTTTTCCCTGATAATTTGCAAGACAATTTGATCAGAAATTAATTGCAATCAAATGAATACATTGAATTGGTTGTTCTTTGCACTGAGGAAAATCAATAACAATCCAAACAAGTGAAAGAAAAAAAAAAGAAACTCATTGAATTTAATTGAAGAGAATGAAAAATAATTCCAATCTTAAGTGTTAGTACCTTTACTCACTGGAATGGGAATCATCATGTTGATTCAATTTTCATGAGATTAAAATTTTAACCAAATGTTGAACATTGATTATCATGTAATTTCAATTGTAAACTCCTCATGAAATGTTCATCATCAACATTTTATTGTAATATATTGTTACCTTGTCTATTGTTATCTAATATAATTACAGGGTTATCCGATTTCCCATCATCATAATCATGGAAACACAATTTTAATTCAATTGTTGAACTTTTTCTGTTCATCCCATTATCTTGGCATTTTATATATATTATTCACTCCATCAACTTGAAGTAAACTAATATAATCATGAAGATGATGAACAATTCAAATTATTTACAATTTGTAATTGTTTTTTTTTTCCTTCAATTTCACCCTGAATCTGATATAATTTCTTGGAATGAGAGTTGAATGTAGATTGTGAATTTCTCATGAAAAGGAAAACAAATGATTAGTTGACAGTTTCCTCAGAATTTTTTTTTCATTTCATTCTCTTTCCATGTTATCATGAAATCGAACAATAATTTCAAAGATAAAAGGTAAGAACATTGATTTTCCTTCGATGAGCTAATATATTATAAGGGAATTGTTTACTTTCCCTGTCAATTAAATTGAATTGGGAAGAAATGAAAATCGCCCTCAGGGTTAATTGTTATCCCTTTTCAACCCTATTTTCCCTTTAAGCTGATCATAAATTTCATTGCTCTACTTTAATCAAATTGCTTGTAACCTTTTATTTCAATTTAGTTCTGTATTTTTCTGACTTTAATTACATTATATTCAATGTTCAACATTGATTTGATTTTCCAGAGCAATAAAATGAACGATAAACAATCAATAGGAGATCATAAAATTTTGCTTCGAGTAATATTAATGATCAAGAAGCGTTAATTGATTAAATTAAATGGTATAAATGATTAACTATTATTTACCTTTGATTTTCGCATGAATGAAAAGGTTGCAAAGTTTCTGGTATTCCGTTGAACTGAACACCAGAATGCTGAAAGAATCGGTACTGTGGGCAGTTCGAGTGACGATAAGATCACATTGGGAACATGAGATAGAGCGTCAAAGGTATTGTAATAAAGGTTAGAAGATGTTAAAGGTGATTGACTTGGACCTTGGTCAGTAAATGAAAGTGGACCAAGAGCAAGAGTCGATGATTGTAGATTTAAACCTTGATTAGAGCGTCGGGAATTGGATGAACCTCGATTGATTAACATTTGTCCACCAATATCGAAACCACTAAGATCTATACCTTGATGTTGAATCCAACGATTTAAATTTAATCGGGTTGATCTTCCATCACCTAATCCAGGTTCAGGATTAACTGGGTCATTTTGCGAGAATCGATATAAATTAAGTGCAAGAGGATCTTTTAAATTGGATAAAACTCCAGCCCAATTGGGTGTTAACCATTGACCGATAAGTGAATCGTAAATATAATGACCATGGAAATGAATTATTCCCGTTACTGGGTCCGTTAGTCCACCATGGAAACCAACGGGCAGATAAAATGTCGGATTCGAGTCAAAAAGTACATGACCATAGGGCCCTCGATGAATCTCCTTGATAACATCACCCCTATGGTCAAACACGAGTAAAGGTGAACCAACCTGATCACAGGTAATATAAAAGGTTTGATGATTGATCTGAACGGAAAGTGGAATCCCGATATCATCATAAACCAATGAGGTTATCGTACCATCAGCGTTATTGAACATATGGGTTACCAGGTAAGGTCTTTCAATGTCACCGTAAAAGTATTGGGTCAAATTGCCAAAATTGTCTTTACGAATAGTTAATCGACCCCTTGAATCGTACAAGTAACTTATATCATATCGACCCGTTCGATAGGCCTGAAGTAAAAGTCCAGCGGTATTGTAAACTAAACGCTCTTCACCTTTAGAGATGAAATAACCTCTACCATCGGTTGTGTATGGAGTATCTCCGAACCTGATGACCCGGTCACCCGAATCGTAGGCAATATCGATTCTATTACCCATATATTGAAGAGTGACCAGGTTACCATTATCATCGTAGGTAAATTTCCACTGATCGCGACCTGAAACTTCAATTAATTGCTCGTCATAATCATAAGTGTAATTGGAAACTCGTACTTTAGATGCACCCAAATGTCTCATGAAAGTTTTCGTTGTGATTATCGCTCCATTTGGATTATATAAAAGGTCCATTCGATAGACCTCTTTGTCTTTTACCGTTAGCGACATTTGTCTCAGCTGGTGAGTCGATGAATCGTAAATCTTTGAAAATGTAGCAACACCATCGGTAATTAGAGATTCATTTTGATGATGTTGATAATCGTGATGATCGTGAACACGAAAATGTCCAATAACCTCAAGTCGACCTGTTTTCATATTATAAAGTGTCTCGTGGACAGGTAATGCCACGGAAGGTAAGGCTGATGAGGAAATGATTCGAGCACCGATCGCCCTTTTCCGGCCAAATTCATCGTATTCATAAGTATACTCAAAATTGGACAAATGGGAATAAGTTGACGTTAATTTCAATGAAATTTTGGTGATCAATGAATTAGTATAAGTGTATTGAAGGGTCACTTCATTTGCTCCCTCTGACCAAGTTTCACTGATCAATAGTCCATCACTATTGGAATTGGTTGATTCATCTTTCAGGTCATTTCGATGTCGATTTAATCGAGATGATTTAGATTCTGATTTCCATGGTTGAGAGTAAACTTTAGTAACTTTACCTCCACCATAGACAATTTCAGTTAATTTTTCTCTCTCATTGTAAATATAAATGATTCGAGATGAATCATCTGGAGCAATTTCCATTAAAGGTTTCAGATTATCATCAAAGTACAGGGTGTAAGCTGAATTTCTTGGATACCCTGGGGGAGTATAAAGTAACTTATAGAATCCAAGAGAGATTATTAATGTTGTTCGATGTTCATTTCTTCGAGGTGTGACAATTTTCTTGAGTCCACTTCGTTCATCATAATGGTAATGATACTGTTTACCACTTCGTAAGGTTATTCGTGAAGGTCTTGATCGACCAGTCTCATCGTAACCATATTTGATTGACGTTGAATCGGGATAACGAATCTCCGCTAAAAGGCCATTTCGATCATAAAGAAAAGTCTCCGATACCGATGAACCTTGTTGCCAGCCCGCTAATCGTCCATATCGATCATAGATCACATTAAGGGGTAACCGTGTCTCTGTGGGTAACCACTGAATGGGTCTAGATGAGTTATCGTATTGAACAGAAAGGAAAGGTCGACGGGAATTGTTGTACAAAATTTCACGATTACCATTACGATCATATTCCAGTGAAAGATATTGAGTATCGTTAATATAAAGAACCCGTTCAATGGTCAAAATGTTTCCTCCAAGTGTAGAGATCGAAGTGCTCGAAGGTGAAGTAGATGATGATGACGATCCACCATTTATTTGACCTGAAAGTCCGTTCATAACAATTGAACCATTTCGACCTGTTCCCTTAAAGTTATAATCCCAACTAATCGAGGCGAGACTTGAGGTATTATACTTGAAGGGGTCAAGTCAAAGGGCGATAAAGGTGATGCCGAGGGTTTCAGAGCAAAATTGACCTGCCGATTGAGAACTGGAAACATTCCCGCTTGAACTGGTATAGTTTGAAGTAGTACCTTGTGTGGTGATGATTCCCAGAAAATACCCTGTCTCCATGGTGTAATCAGTGCAATTGATTTATCTTCATGAAGTGTCACCCTAAATTGATTACCAGAATGTAAAACTAAAGCTGAATCACGAATTATTTGAACCATTAAATTATCATGATCATAAGAGTTGAGTGTAGATTTTGATGAATCTAAATGAAGTAAATTGGTTCTTGCTTTTAGATATGAACCTTGATGATTAAAATCAAAGGTAATGGTGGTCAGTGATCCAGAAGGTTTGACCAGTCCAGATAATCGGCCAGCGGGGGAATATTGATAAAAGTAACAATATCCCGATGAATCTGAACGTGAAACCAATAAACCGGTAACCGAATCATAAGTAAATCGTATAGTTAAATTATCTGGATCATTAAATGTTTCCAAAAGACCTTGATTGTTAACAGTTACTCGACATTTTTGACCAATCGCAGTTTCAACTGAATGTAAACTGTTAATTGAATCACGTAAAAATGATACCTTAGAACCAGAAGAATCTGTTACCGCAGTTAATTTACCAAATGAAGTATTTACATCATACAAAAAGGTATGTAAAGATTGACCAGTTAATGCATTTCGAGTGCTAATATGTTGACCATACTTATTGAACAGGTAAAGCTCATTGGTCTCAGGAGATGCTATGGTAAATAATAGAGACTCATCTGGACCAGGGATGTAAGGAACAGCTGATATTATCTGGTAGGTCCCTTCATCTGCAACATGGACAACACCATCACTGGTAATGGTCATCGCAGTAATTGAGACCAAGGGTGTGTCACGAGCAAGAGCTGGACGAGAAGTGGACGATAACTACAATAAAAAAAGTGTAACCAAGAGATACAATTAGAAATACAGTTTGGATAAAGTGAAAGTCTAATAATCATTATTGAAATTGTTTAATTGATTGATAAAGTTCAATATTTCCCCTCCTCATTTACAATTGAATCTTTTTCTTTGTGAAAAAAATTATTGATCAATTTCATCAAGTCAATGAATCATTAATCATGGATAGTATTATCTGAACATTACTAATAAATGTTTTCAAGCTACTGGTCAAATTGTTCAATTCATTTATTGTCCTTTTAATTAATTCAATTGATTTTGTTGATAACAATTGATAGTCCAAGATGAAAATGGTAAATAATACAAAAAATTGAAACATTTTCTTCCAGTTACCATGTAACTGTTTCATCTGAAATCAATTCCAGTTCTGAGTTTGCCAAGAAAATGCTACAACCCAAATATTGATCTAGTTTTTTTCCTTTCTCTCTCTCTCTCTCTCTCTCTCTCTCTCTCTCTAACTTATTCTTTAACAAGTAAAGTGATTCAGCGAAAGAGAAAGAAATTCTGGTTTCTAATCATGATAAGATTCAATGTTCATGTAAAAATAACTTTTCTTATTCTTTGATAACCAGAATGAAACTAAACAGATTTTATATATATTCCATTGAGAAAATGAGTTCTTATTACACATCAATTAGAATCAATAATTTTAATAGTAAAAGAGAAGAGAAAAATAAACTTAATTCCAATCGGAATTCATCATAAATCATCCTGATGTTTGCTTCATTTGTTCATTGATATTCAAATTCTTGATATAAAAGTTCAAGTCAATTACTCAGAGTCTCTCTCTCTCTCTCTTTTATCAACCGTCTTCATGGAATGAATCATCATCATCATCATGATAAATGCAATAATGAGCAATCAGAAAAAAATGGAACTTTATTTTTCTTGAAAATTTAAATGTTTCATGAAGGAAAAAAAAAATCAACATCAAAAGGTAACATTAAACTTTGCGTGAATGAAACTAATAAATTGACATAGACATTAAGAGATGCACCATCATTTTCATGATAATTACATGATACTTCAGTATATTTATATAGATTGTTATTATAAATATAATGTTTCAATAGTAATTTGAATAACAAGGTGAATCGTCAATTTAACTTTATTTTTCTTTTGGTATCCATCAGTTTACTTATTTTATTATATCGAGGAAAAAAAATTCATCTATTTTCATCATTTTCAACTCTACATGAACTTTTCTTGCCTCCATTCAACTGTTCAGTTTCCAATGAAAATCCTCAATTCTCAATTTACTTTATCCTCATATATCACCTACAATAGAAACACTCTCAGTCTTGATAATATTTTCTCATCAACAGTCAATTCAATATTGATTTCAGTTCATTATGTCCATGTGTCTACCTGGTACCTGCTGTACCCATGGTCCTACGTGTCTCATTGAATAATTCATTGAGCAATCTGTTTGAGTATCCTGGAAATTGAATAACATTAAATACTGAATATATTTCCTACAAACTGAAAGATTGGAAAATCTAAATTCTCAATGAAACTAAACATTAACATGATTATTATTACATGTAGTCTATTATGATACTCAAAGGTTCACAATGTTCACCTCGAAACTTTTTCATTCATGTCAAAAGTTTTCACTCAACAATTGAAAGGTTAAACCGATGAAATTTAAAACTAATCAACCATTTAACATTAATGATATTAGTTAAATTGTTGCATCATCAAAATTAACTTTACTTCCTGTATTCTAATTAAAATTAATATATAATCAAGTAAAATTGATCGATTCCCATTCATCTATTAGCATTTAAATGAGTACAATGTATTAATCTAATATTTAATTGAGATTCTCCTAGAAATCATTATTATTATCAATCAATTGGATATCTCATTAAGTTTCACTTTCATCAAGTATCATTAATTATATGATTCATCAAGATGTAACATAATCAATACTTTAATTGAAATAGTTTTACCTGCTTCATGATAAGTTTTTGCTGGATTATCGGGGAGATTAAGGAAACTTTCATCTTATTCATTTTCTTTTCACCATCATGAAGGAAATTTTTTTTCTCTTCCACCGAGTTCTGGTAATAATAATGACGATAATAATAATATTGAAACAGAAAATGATTACTTTCATTCAGTTACTTTTGTTACTAATTATTTCTCCCACTGAAGCCGTCAAATAGATTCAATAGATTAAGCTGATCATGGATGATTATGATTGAAACTGTGATTCCAATTTTCTCATGATTCCCAATGATTATGTTCATGATGATGAGAAACTTATGTCAATTAAGCTTTTCCCTTCAAATCACATTGGATTGATGATAGATTTTTATCTTCATTGACTTTGCTTGTTATCTTTAATGAAAGGAAAGTGAATATAAAGACTTTTCTTCCTTCATCATCTCTCTCTCTCTCTCTCTCTCTCTCTCTCTCTCTCTCTCTCTCTCTCTCTCTCTCTCTAATAATCTGATATTGAAAGCTTCACCTTCACAGTAATCATAATAAAAACCATGATGCTGAACATTATAAAGATAATACTAACTGGATATTTATTCTGGTTAACTGAAAAGGAAGTGAAAAGGTAATAGTAAAGAAAGAGGAAAATGAAGATGAAGATGAGACTGAGACTGAGAGGGAGAATGAGCTCAGATGAATTTCCTTTTCAAATAATCTTCTATCTCTCTCTCTCTCTCTCTAGTTCTTTCAATTGAAAGAAATACTATCGAACTCGTCTTCATCCTTCTTCTTATCCTGATCATCATCATCCATCGTCTATGAATGTAATGTAATGGAAATAAAGAGTAAGAACAACATGATAGAAACAATAAGAGAGAGAGAGAAGGAGAAAAATCAGAATCTGAGATAATCTCTTCAATCTGTGTATCTCTTACTTTCTCTGTTTAATGAATTTCTTTCCACTAAAAGTAAAGTGAAAATAAACAACAATTCATGATAAAAACTCTGGTAAAATATTATCGTTTCAATTGGAATAAAGAAGGTGAAAGAAAAATACAACAGAGAAAAAGATCAGATAACATTCAACAATCATGGAGGAAATTTCATTTTCTATTGTTATATCATTATTATTATCATATCATGTACTTTCTCAAAGTGCATGTTGGACTATTTGATTCTGTGGAGAAGAAGGAGAAAAAAACTATCATGATGGAATGGATATTATGGTGAATCAAATGATGGAATCAAAAAAGATCAATAGTATTTTGTTATTCAGTTGTTTAGAGATACGAACACATAAACATTAGAAATAGAAAAAGAAGAGAAAAAAAAATTCATTTCATCTTCTTCATTTTTTATCTTACTCAATCATCATGGTACCTGATCCATGATCATGTTATATAATATAAACTCAGAATGAGAACTTTTTTTCGGCCTTTATTCTCTGAAAATGTCTTCTGATGGACAATCTTGAGTTTCTCTATTAATTTCTATCGTTGGAATCAAATAACAAGTCAAACTGTTCCATTTACCAAGTTATTCAATTGTCATTTCTAATCAATTAATGATTGATTGAATAACTCATTTTAATTATCACAATAAAGATGAACTAAAGGAAACATAGAAAAGCTGATCAATCAATTGGAAACAATCAAAATAACAGAAACTAATTGTTGTTATTATGGGTTAACATTGGGTAATATCATTTTGTTGATAACTTAATTATCTTCATGTGCAATCAGAGAGAAATATGAAGTGAGAGAGTGAGAGTGAGAGTGAGAGATGAAGATGGAAAAGTAATATCATTATTATCATCATTTTCATCAATTGATAATCTACAATATATCATTATTAGAGTAACGGTAAATAAGCATCTTTAGGATATGTGACGTTATTATCTTTTCATCATGCTCATCATAAAAGATAATCATTATATTCACCTTGATAATATTACCTTAAACGTATTATTTGTTTACTTTTATCATTCATTTTCGTCTCATGTATCGATCATCATGATGAGAAAGAACAAAAAAAAAGACGAAAGAAAAGTTCTCTTACAAGTTCTTATCTCATGTGACACATCATTAGTGTTGGTAAGTTGATGCTCACCATCATCTTCCCTGAATCCATGAAAATTCATTCCTTTCTGAAATATGAAGCTTAAAGTGCCAAGTAAATTGCTTATATACTAGTATACGTAATGATAGTGATAAAAATTCAGATTATTCTGAATCATCAGAACTTTTTTTCTTCTTATTCTTTTCCCATTCCTATTTTTTTTTATTACTCTTCTTGTAGATAATATTTTGTGTACATATCAGTTCAATGTCAATTCACTTATATTATCAATTATAATCTGTTCCCAAGATTAGATTTAGCTTTATTTTCCTGGTTTATCCTTTTAATCAACATGATAATCTCATCATCAATATCTTTCTATGAGTAAACATCAACTTCCAATGAGTATATAAAGTTGAGTTTTCTTACCTACTCCCAGTAGGGAATCTCTCCTTTTCTGAAGAGCCTACGATTCTGATTATGTTTCTAGTTCTCTAGTTTTTTATATTCACTTATTTATCATCATTCACTTTTTTTTATCTCTTCATGGTAAAAGATTATTCTCACTTTCTCTTCTTTCTTTTTTCAGTCCTTCATCTTTATCTCTTCTCATTCACAAGTATCATCGTCATTATGAATATAAACACATATTCATGATCGTGATTGCCTGTGATTCTTGATCACCATCATCATAATAATAATGATAATCATGATGCCAATGACTCTCTCTTTCTCCCTCTTCATGAGAGATTTCAAATCACTCGGGAATTTAACTTGTATACACATTTTATTCAGAAAAAAATGTCAATCATATTCATAAATCATCTTTTTCTTTCATGGTACAAGAAAGGATAAAGATGAGAATAAGATAAAATTGAGAGAGAGAGAGAAAAAAAGATTGAAATTCATTCTCAAAGTTTTCATCCAACAATCATAGGAATTTATTTGAATAAATCAAGTCATCATGCATGATATCATGTTTACATGATGAAGAAAATGCTTCAAGATTTTTTATTTCTCTGTGATTCAATTCGAGGGCTCAATCAATTTCTGTTGAATTTTTCTTCTCGTCTTCAAATCTTATTCATGAATGTGACAAGAAACTTTTATCAGGTAGCTTGAAGATTGGTAATTTTGAAAGGATAAATTTGAATATTTTTCTTACCTGAGGTTGTATTGGTGATGAGTTTGATGGTGAAGACGATGATGGTTGTGGCAAGGAAAGAGGTGAGGGTATGGCACAAGTACAGTTATTTGCAGCAACATCTTTACAAGTCTCAATTTCACAGAAAGTTGAACCGATTGTACTTGCAATCGATTGTGATGCTAGCGAAGGGTCAAGTTTTCCTGAGAAGGCAAGATTACGCTTCGATTTATCCAGTCCCATGAAATGGGTGTAAACTCTGTCCTTGTTGATTAAATTGACAGTATTAGAACCATCTTTACCTATCGAGGCAACATATAAATCACCAGTTGAACTGAATCCAAATGTGATGATTACACTATCGGGAGGCTTTGTGGTTGAAGTTTCACCCAAAGAATGAGGTTTATTATCACAATAAGATGGACTTCCAATGACCACTAGAACCCGTCGATCAGGTGTTAATTGGAAAACCATTTGATCATCAAGGAAATAAAGTGACCCATCAATCGGATGAATAGCGATCTCAGTAGGCCAACGAAGTTTAACCTCATCAGCTGAAAGGCTTCCACCGCAAGGTATTGGTTTCCATTGGCGTTTTCGATGGTGATGATTATCACCGATAATCGTTGATATAATTCCTTTATAATTAACTATTCTAATTGCTGATCCATCGGCAAAATAAAGGCTACCATCAAGACCAAAGGCCATACCCTTAGGGAAAACTAATGATGCTTCAAGAGCCGATCCACCATCACCACAAGCGGTTGTATCACGAGGTAAACATCGAGCTCCTGAACCAACGAAAACATCATAATTTGATTCTGGATCATCAACACGATCAACTGTATGTACACGAAGTATTTGATGTCGCTCAGGGTCAGCGATATAAAGATGACCATCATAAGATGATAAATGAATATGATAATTGTAGGTTGTTGGAGTTACCGTTCCCCTTAGATTACCCGATTTATCCGAGTGTTTAAATATTGTATAAACATAACCATCGGGCTTGATTCGTCTAACCAGATTGGCATCACCAACATAAACTGACCCATCAGGACCTGAGGTCAAGGTTATTGGTGAGAGTAGTTTGTTTGTCTTTGCTTGACCCTCACAGTCTCGAGCTTTACAAATGACTGGACGAGGTTCACCTCGAGTACCGATAAGGGTTGATGCAACTCTAGACTGTTGCTTGAAAAATATTACAGATCCATCACCTTTTTGCAAGATTCCTTCATGATAATTGTATCTATGGTGAATATCAAGATTCCATGAAGCTAATTCAGATATTTCCATATCGAATCCTCTAATTTGAGTGGTCAGTGTACTCCAAATAATATGAGAACATGATTCATACTGATAACCAGCATAAACTATTGAATAGAGAAACAAATGAAAATATAAAGTCGAAAAACTTTCGTTAGAACTTTTTTTATTGAAAAAAAGACGAGTATATAAGTTATTTCGTTATCATGCTGAATAATAATAAGAAGTAATTTTTCAACTCTCGTTTCATGAACTTTGGTGGATGAAAAAAGAAAACAACTTGAGCTGAAATCGTTAAAATGACCAATGGTCAAATTATAACTCTAAGTGGAGAATCATTGAGTTAACCGATGGATTTGAACTCTAAAAATTGTAAATGTAAATATTCATTAGAATGAGTAATCACCAATGAATAATTCTGAGATTATGAAAGGAAAAATATCATCAGCATGGGTGTGGTTTTCTAGCATCATGTTTTTCAACTTTCAGCTAACAAGAAATACTTATAAATCATATTGTTGGAATCAGGTCAATAGTAAATCCCCAGGAAATGAACCATTGGAATGAATCATAAATGACTTTCTCATGTTTTCTATTATTTTTTCATGCACAGAATTTACATTCACATGGAGTGAATATTATTTTTTTCTTCTTCTTCCTTCTTATAATCTAAAAGAGACACATGAATATGATGGTCAATGGTCAAGAGAGAGTGAGAGAGAGAGAACCATTAAACTGACTATTCCACTTTCTCCATGTTCATTATCATGAAAGGTAAAAGGTGAAAAATGTAACCATCATCATTAAATATACGATAATGAAACACCGAGGAAATTACTCAGCATGATGAATCATATTCTAAGATGAATTATTCCAAGCTCTCCCTGAATGAATGAATGAGTTTAAACACCATGATAAAAGTAGCAACTTAAGATAATCATTCATTGGTTAGATTATATTTCATCATGTCATAAGTCACTGAATCAGAATCATTACTTTCAATTATTATGAATAATTAATACTCAACAATTATGATAATCTTAAATTTGTTTAACTTGGTTAATAATGTAATTAAGAGGAAAATGAAATCAACTCCTTGAAAATCATTTAATTCACTTTTCATTGATAATAAAAGTTCATTAATCGTCATTTTTGATTAGACTTTGATTCTGACTTTTTTTTTACTTCATGTTCACTATCACAGTTATGATCATAATGATAATTATCGTATCATTATGATGAAATGTAATATAATCAACGATTAATTTAATCATTATAAGTTTAATGATTCAAATGAATTACATGTACATAAGGAAAGAAAAAGTTCATTAAGAAGTAATTAAACTCGAGGGTTAATGTCATCATCAGGATAATCTTTAAGTCAGCTAATGGCCAACGCCCATTTCTCATGAAAATCTCATCAATATTTTGGAATCGATATCATGATTTAATCTAATGTTCCTCATTTACTATCGAACTTATTTCATTGAATTTGAAATTCTATTCTATTTGGAGTTAATCAAGTATGTTGCAGGGATTTAATGAATTTCAAGATATTCCCGATTAATCATTGAGCCTAATTTGGATTCTTGAAATTCCAATTATTGATAAATTGATGTAATCATTTTCTGCTGACAAGTAAATCATCATGATTTGAAATTTTTCCATGAGATATTCTCATTTTCTCCTTGATAAATAATTGAAAGTAAAAAATTCTGAGCCGATTGAAACATGAGAATCTAAATCTCTAACTTTTCCGTCTAAATATTATTTCAACAGATTTTCTTTTTCTGTTCTAGGATTTAGATTCCATGGGAAACAAAAAGTTCTGATTTCATGTTACCAATTTTTCAATCCTCAATCATGATTATCTCTCCACCCAATTCATTTGAACACACCACAGGTTGAGGTGGAAAAGTAAATTGTAAGATTAGTTGAAATGAGAATGAGAGAGAGAGAGAGAGAGAGAGAGAGAGAGAGAGAGATTCTTCTGAATTTTGTTCGTTTTTTATTCTTCTAGTTACTTCCTCAATTTCAGTTCATTTTATTTCCACAATCAGGGTAACATGAGGAAATAGAAAAAGGAAAAAAAGTGAAATCATCTCTTTTTATCCTTCCAAATAATCTCAGATTCTGTAGGTTGATATTATTATCTCAAGATGAAAACATGAATCAGAAAAAAGCAACACACCTCATGATGAACTTTTTTTTACTCCTCAGTTGATATTATTATTATTTCATGGAAAACAAGAAATATTTATATAACTTTTTTATTCAGTTGCAAGGATAAAAGATAATCCTTGATGCTGATTATTTTTACCATGTTCAGATTAATAGAGATGAAAGTTCAGTTTGATTCAGAAATTGACACAATGAATCAGTAAAATTCATTTTCTATTTATTTGTATTTAAAAAAAAGAGTTTTGATCAGAAAGGAAAAAATTGTCAAAATGGAAAAAATTTAAGACTTGAAAGAGAGAAAAAGAAAATAAAATTTCAATCTCATGGCTTCTTGTTCAGAACTTTATCTCTATCATATTTGCTTCATTTCATTCAGGGTAATGTCTTTATCTCATGATATTAAAGTTAGTTATTTCTCTGCTATGGGATAGAAGAAGATTCCAAATCACCATCACCAATCCTCATCATCATCATTTCATCTTAAATCTTTGACTTTATTCTGGTTCAAAGACATTGAAGATGTTTAATATCATCTCCCTCGCTCTCTCTCAATCTCTTTCTCACATTTCATTTCTATTCTGCTCATTTCTATACCCTGGAAATGATAATAATCAGAAAGTCAGGACAGAATCAATTCTGACTTTTTGTTTGTTGGAGAAGCAAAAAAAAAATAAATAGTTACTAAAGTAATAATCATAAAAATAACAATGAACAATGTTGGAGGAGGAGGAAGATGATGATGATGATGGTTTGGTGGTAGTCACGATGGGATCAGGAAGAGAAGATGAAAAATGATGATAGATAAGCAATCAAAAGTTATGTTTCAAGTCACAGAAAAATTGAGACATCATGTAGATATTGAACTAACCAGGGGAAAGTTCAAGATGACAATACAACTGATAACAAACTGATATTATTATTATTATAACTATAAAACCAAGAAACCAAAGGTTGGGGGATAAGAAAATGTTACTGAAACCTTGTTGAACTTTATCATGAGAAAACATGAAAGACGAGAAATGAATCAATATGAGTAAGTTTCTTTCATTCGCTCTTCTTTTCTCATGAAATGATCAAAGAATAAAAGAAACGTTCAACTTGAAATTGGAAGATAATGATTGGTATTAAACCATAGAAAATGGAGCCATATGAAATGGTGGTAAAATTTTGTTTCGAAATCAAAAATTCTGCTCAGAGAAAAACAGAAAACTCAAGAGAGAGAGAGAGAGAGAGAGAGATAAAAGAAGTCAATGTAATTTCTCATTAGCTTCCATCATGTTCTATCTCAAACATGGTGACATATTCAGTAATCTCTTTCTCTCGTAAATGAAAACTTTTGCTAGAAAAGAAAACATGATTAATATTACCACCAGCATGTGGAATCATTTCATTGTTCCAATTACAGGAAATTCTGAGAAATAACAACATATTAAGATAGAAAAGATAACACATCGGTAACAAGTCGACATTTCTATCAATACAACTGAGATTATCTTCAATTCTGATTCAAAACTAAAACCAATCATGAAAAAGGATCCATTTTATCATTTCAAATCTAAACTCAAAAAAATACACAAACTGTACTTAAAACTGATTAGAAACTGGAACGAATCATGATAAACAATAAGATCAAAAGTTCTGTGATAATCAAAAGGTAAATCAAAGCACTTATAACTGAGAAATCGGGTAAAATTGATTAAACCATGATGAAAAATTAAAGGAAATCATCATTATGATAAATATATCATGATGTTCATGATGAGTTGAAGTAAATATAAATGAAATCATCACCATGGAAAAGATATTGAGTTTTTTTCAATGAACTTTCGTTGATGATTTTTTTATTGATGAATTTGAATTATTTATTAAGAGTAATGAGAGGATAAAAAAGAGAGCAATAGATTAAATTGAATTGAGAGAGAGAGAGAGAGAGAGAGATTGAAAAAAAACTCATATATACGATTGGCTGATTGAGATTAATCAGAATCAATTCTAATGATCAGAGTGATGATGGTGATCGTTAAATCACATTGATCATCAATTGATGAGGATAAATTGTTAATGGTTTTTGTCCCCTTACCTCTTGCTGTTGTTAATCCATAGACTTTTTGTTTATATACATTTCTCTTGTTCCATGAGAAAGTGTATTTAATTGCTTTTTCAGCATCAAATACACGAGAGAAAAGGTTTCCCTCCAGAACAATTCGTAAATGAACAACTTTAAGGCTTCGAGGTATCGAATCTGGAGTTAATTGTAGGTTAATTGTGGCCAAATAACCTGGTGAAGATGATGATTGATAGACAAGTTTCAGGGAGGAACCCGGTATGGATAAGGTTTCCATAAGAACCTGAGATTCAGCTATAACTGCTGAAGATTGAGTACAACCACCTTCAGCATCAGGTTTAAGTGTTTGAAATAAAATTGGTTTCATTAAATTATATTCATGATCCCAGCAATGAGTTCTCAATGAACTTTGACTTCTATTTGATTCAATTGAACTTGAAATAATATCACCACTACCAACCACCAATGATGTTAAATCAGTGGATGAATGGTCACTCGAATAGGAATCATCTGAATGAGCAGACATTACAATTGGATTCTGAATGACGATAATCTCATTCCATGGAACCATAATTGTCCGTTTTATCGGATGAAATGGACTTCGTTGGAATTGAAGAGTCACCATGTTACCACCATTGACAAGAATATCAAACCTATTAAAGTGAATAATTCAAGAATTTATCATTATAGTTCCATAGTTATTACGATAAATGATCAAATGATCATGGTGATGGAGTAAAAAGTTCAGTATTAGTATTAATCGTTGACTCACCATCCATCAGGACGTGTCAGGGTAAATCCAAACTGTGGATCTGTTGCAACTGAGATTCGGATTCCGGTGAGTCCATTACCATCGGGAGTAATTACTTGTCCTCTTATTACAGAGACTCGACTGTTTAAGAAAATGAGGAGAAAAAAAATAATACAAAATGGATTAAGATTATAACCAGATTAAAGAATGAAAAAGAGAGAAAAAAAATATTCTAATCCAGGTTATTTGGCAGGGATAACATATAATGATGTCTAATGGTGTATTTGGGATTGGTGATAACACATAATCTACATGAAGGTTAACAAGCAAAAAAGGGATTAGTGATTAAGGAAAAAAATATGCGAAATAAACAAAATCAGGTAATGGATAATTTCTCATTAAGTTATCAAAGGATTAAGATGATTAGAAGAAGAGAAAAAAAGTTTCTTAGAAAATAATTTCTTTCTTTCTCTCTCCTTTTGGCCATCTCACTCTACTCCTTTCTCTCTCTCTCTCTTACTATCTACTCTCTCACTCACTCTCTCTCTCTACTCCCCCACTTCTTTTGGATTAATCGGATTAAGGGTAATCAGGATAATATTATTTTAAAGATAATAAATGATATTCAACAAGGAGTATATACAAAAAAACAATACGATAAGATTAACAGATGATTAATGTAATCATGAAAGTTTCTTGTTCGGTAATAATAATGACAATACGATTAGAATGGTGAATTTTAGGTTCATGATTAAAAAGGAAATAAAGGAGAACCTGCATTTAGGGCTGATTTTTGCCTATTGATGAAAATTTTTTTTGAAGACTTTTTTAGATAGAGAATCAAAAACTGAATGCAATGGTTTGTGTTAGAACTCTATATTGATAACAGTTTTCGAGAAAATCGCGAAAACTGATAAAATGTTCAAAGCCATTTACAGCGTCAAGCAGAGGTCATAAAATAAAATTCAAGTATATTCGGAATCCTCTCATCATGATCTTTTAAAATATCATATTGACTTGGACAAAATAATTACTCTAAAATACTACCTTCGTGATAAATATAACTTTAGATACAAAATGGCTAATAACTTTTGAGAATGTTACGACAACCTACATTACTTTTTCTAATGAAGAATGATGTGAACTTTCAAAAATCAATTTGATTATCTCTCGGTTTTGTTCATAATCCTGAAAACTATTGATAACTAATAAAATGAGGTTAATTCTTTCGGATGCCTTACGACAACCTACATTACTTTTTCTAATGAAGAATGATGAACTTTCAAAAATAAGATCAATTTGATTATCTCTCGGTTTTGTTCATAATCCTGGAAAAACTTATAAAAATAAAGTTCAACCGGCATTGAGTATGTAAACGACATTAGGACAAACGTGATTATCATTTTTTCAGGTGACCATTAATCGTACTAAGTCCATGCGTACACAAAATCGAATAAACAATCCGCACTATACCACCTACATTTCATAGTTTAGCAGTAACAAGAAAATTCGCTAGCTAAAAGTAATCACTCGTTTATTCGATTTTGTGTACGCATGGTCTTAGTACGATTAATGGTCACCTGAAAAAATGATAATCACGTTTGTCCTAATGTCGTTTACATACTCAATGCCGGTTGAACTTTATTTTTATAAGTTTTTCCAGGATTATGAACAAAACCGGAGAGATAATCAAATTCTGGTCTTATTTTTGGAAAGTTCACATCATTCTTCATTAGAAAAAAGTAAAGTAGGGTTGTCGTAAGGGGCATCCGAAAGAATTAACCTCATTTTTATTAGTTATCAATAGTTTTTCCAGGATTATGAACAAAACCGGAGAGATAATCAAATTCTGATCTTATTTTTGGAAAGTTCACATCATTCTTCATTAGAAAAAAGTAGTGTAGGGTTGTCGTAAGGGGCATCCGAAAGAATTAACTTCCGTTTCAATAGTTATTAATAGTTTTTCCAGGATTATGAACAAAACCGGAGAGATAATCAAATTCTGATCTTATTTTTGGAAAGTTCACATCATTCTTCATTAGAAAAAAGTAATGTAGGGTTGTCGTAAGGGGCATTCTCAAAAGTTATTAGCCATTTTGTATCTAAAGTTATATTTATCACGAAGGTAGTATTTTAGAGTAATTATTTTGTCCAAGTCAATATGATATTTTAAAAGATCATGATGAGAGGATTCCGAATATACTTGAATTTTTATTTTATGACCTCTGCTTGACGCTGTAAAATGGCTTTGAACATTTTATCAGTTTTTCGCGATTTTCTCGAAAACTGTTATCAATATAGAGTTCTAACACAAACCATTGCATTCAGTTTTTGATTCTCTATCTAAAAAAGTCTTCAAAAAAAATTTCTATTTTTCAGGCAGAATTGCAGGTTCTCCTTTAATTAATGAGAAAAGAATCAGAATTTTTTGGAGAAAAAAAATATTGAGAATTAATGTTTTTCCTTTACTTTATATCAAATGAAGAAAAAAAATTTCCAATAAATTTTAGGAATCGATAAGTTAGAAGGAAGAGAAAATGAGATCAATTTCATGATCAGAATTTTCTTTGCCTACTCTGAATTCTGGTCATTTTTTGATTGATAATGATTGGTGAATTTTTTACTATTTCACCAAGATTCAAATTGAGATAAAGCTCTGTGAACATGGATCATGAAAATATTGAGAAATAAAAAACTTGAATAGATGAAAATATTGAAAGTTGAGAGAAAATGTTGAGTTTTATTCAGCAAATTGTTTCAAAAATAAGAAAATGATTTACGATCAATTTGTTTGAGAAAAGAATAATTTTCCTTTACAGAACTTTCCATTCGTTTCTCCACCATGAACCAACAGAATGGAATAGAAGAAAAGACGAAAAAAAGAATATGAAAATACTCTAAGGTTTTCTGGCTCTCTTTCTCTCCTTAAATTCTGAATTACTCATGGAACTTATATCATGATAATGACTACTACTACTATCATGTCAAAAAGGAAGAAGAAGAAAAAAATTCCAATATAAATTGACCTTTTCATGAGATGAGAAAAAATGACCAACACATTCAAGACAAGAATAACAATTGAATAGGAAAAGATATGATATCATGATAGAATCAAGAATATACGATAATAAAGATGAAGATAATCTTTCTCCTTTTTCTTTCTTTTTTTCTTCATCATCAGCATCATTTTATCTTCCATTTTATAAACTGTACATTTACACAGATACAGAATAAAATGGATTACTATTAAACTTTGTTTCTTTTCCTTTTCCTTTTTATCTTTATCCTCTTCTCATCATTTTCATTGTTTCCATTGTTTTCTGGTTAGTTTTTCTTTTCCTTAAAAGGTAGACTGACATTGAGTATATTTCAGGAACAAGGTGAAAAATACTCTAATGAAAATGATGAGCAAAGAGAAAAGGAGGAAAAGTGTTTGACCAGAAAATGAAATCATCTGAATACAAACGTAGTATTTACAATGGTAGAAAAAAACAACAACAATAATAATAAAAGATTATATTGGAACCAGAATTTGCTGAATTTACCATTTCAACTTTTCCATTGTTATTGTTGGTCTATTAGAACTTTTCTCTCTCTCTCTCTGCATTGATCATCACATTCTTTTTGCTTCATCTTCATCATTGTTCTCACATCTGATCCATTTTCCTTCTCACTTTCTCTCTCTCTCTCTCACATTTCTCCATCTTCTCACTCACAGAATCCTCATCATCTTCATTTGATCCTCCTGAATTTTTGCAACACCAGCAGCAACAAATTCAGATTCTATTGTTTATTTGCTCGGTCAACCACAAAAGTCATTTCTAAATATGAATTATATATGATAACTCACAGAATTTGCAATAATATTGTTACTTTTAAACCAGATTAGAGTGAGAAGAGAAAAACTCTCTCATTTATCATAAATGACATTAAACTTTTGGTTTCGAAAAAGAATTTACAAAATTCTGACTAAGCAAATTCTCAATATAATAAAGGAATACAATGTTATGGTCTCAATATAATCCACAAAGAAAACTATTATAATAATCAGAGAAAAAGTTTTCAAACTTTTCCATAACCAATTGATGAAAAGATGATCATCATTATCATGATGAACTTGCAAATTGTTTTTTGAACAACATTTCACTTAGAATATGCTACTAATGAACTACCATATGATAGCAGAAAAATGAGATACATCAAATTAAGAGAATATTTCATTGGAGAATTTGGAGCAAAAATATTCCAAGAAAAAAATAGAAAGAGAGAGAGAAAAAAAAGTTCTAATGGAGAAATAATTACAATACTCGAAGAGTAGATTAAAAAAAGCAAGAGATATTCATCTAATATCATTATGCAAATGGATAAATGATTATGTTAATTCAGAAAAGGTGGAAAAGTGGGAAAAGTTATTGAATAAATTGCAAATCTCGAGAGTCTTTCATGAGAAACTGTTTAGCTCAAGAGAGATAATATTTAATATAATATAACAAGAAAATCAGTTATCACATCAATTGTATAGCATTTAATCATCTTTAAATCTGATGGACAATTAAATCTTTATTTTATCATGGAGGAAATCAATTCACTTCAACAGAATTGGTGTTAACAATCAGATATCTGATTGAAATGTTTTACCAATTAAAAGTGAAAACACTTTCATAGGCAATTCCATTCAAATCCTAATCCATCTTGATCATGATTATGTATTTGCATACAAAAACTTACTAATCACCCTGAATAAGATGTGATCATATTATCAAATAATTCATGGTTATATTATAATAGTTTATACTTTCATTGAATTGTTAATAATATAATTAGAAAATAATATGATTATCAAAGTGTATGATAGGGATATTGATAAGTTTAATACTAATAGTTGGTGATATTATTATTATTATTGGACTGATAGCAATTTGAGCAACGTGCAGAGTTTGTTTACTTTTTTTACCAGCGACAAATTGAATTGATTTTATCGATGATTATTATTAATATGAACAAGGGAGCGAGCGATCAACATGATCGCTAAGCTTATACAATATTGTTAGCTTCGTATATGCAAGGCTAAGCCCCACCATTTGCTATCTAAACTTCACGAATGCGTTCCTGGTTCCCATACGATCGTATGTCGCAGACCAGGTCGTTTCCGTGGACGTTTACGCGGCTATTTCTCTCTCTCTCTCTCTCTCTCTCTCTTTAAAATCATTTTTAACAACAATGCAACTGTTAAACAATACTAATATTTGAAGGATACGAAAAGAAGCAAAAGTCAAAAGAAAGAGAAGAAAGAAAATTTGAAAAATTTTAACTTTGACCTCGACCTTTACAACAATCGTTCTATTTTTTGTTGGTGCGGAATTTGAAAAGCTTTCGAATAAGGGTCTCGGTGTCTCTGTAGCACATCAGGTTCTTTCTCAATGTTTGCATCAAAAAACGTGAATCGTATTAATTGTGTGATTAGATATTAAATTGTGCTCCATCAAAAATTAATGAGACAATTATGATTTGCACACCGATAAATATATACGAAACCTTGTATACAGATATGAACACTTATTATTATGAGAAAAACAGCATTAAATTAGATGCAAATGTCTTTAAATCTAGAATGATTATCAGGGAAAACCATGATAATGGTATTAACTTGATATTCAGATGACAATTTATATCATTATGATAATGGATTCTGATCAAAGATAATTTATCTATTTTAATGCAGTTCATTAACTTTTGCATAATATTTTGTTTCGTTAATTTTTTTTTCTCCTTCTTTCCTTCATCTTCATCTTCCTGATTCATCTTCATGGTAAATTTTCAGTTATTCTGTTCACTTGACATCCACTTAAGGTTACATTATGCATCCTTGCACAAGAGATGTTGGTGTGGGTTAAAAGGGGAAAAGAGAGAGAGAGAGAGAGAGATAAAAAAGAAACTGATTCCAGCCTCTCTCACCCAATTCTCAGCATTATCTCTCATCTTCAATGATCCATGTATTTACCTATTGGATTCAGTTGTTCCATGATCTCTTTCCCCCTGTTCCCTTTCAGATAGATACAAGTTAAAATTCAATGGACAAGGGTCAGTTGACCGTGACTTTGATTAACATTAAGCTTGGACAATGTCCACACCAGATAACAAGTTATTTCATATATATATGTTATAATATTTATCTAAAGATGAAATTATATTAATCAATCTTTATCAATGATCAACATTTTCATCATCAATAGGAAATGATGATGACAATGTTGATAAAACTTTGGTCTGGGAGTTGGTTGATTGTCATTCCCTTGGTACGTATTGTTATTTAGATAAGAGATGAGGAAGAAAAAAAATGATTTTGGATTAGCAAATAAAGAGATGAGATTAAGTTTTTTTTGTAAAGCATTTTCTTCAGTTAATAAATTATATATTGTGTTTACAGAAGCATCAAAAATATTGATAAATAAACACTAATATCAAAAATAAAAGGGAGATACTTAAAGGTAAATCCTGAAAGTGAATACAGATGATGATGATTAGTGAAGGAAAAATATATTTATTGTATATTCAATATGATTTTTCATGTTGGATTAAACATCAACATCATTATCATCCTAATCTTTTACCATCAATGTTTATGTCTTAATGCATGTGAATGGGTTTTAGGCTTGGACACACTGTAGTTTTTTCTAGTGTGTGTGTCTCTCCTTTCACGCACTTTCAAATACAGTCACAGAGATAAATGCTGGTGATGACTCAAATCTCTATTTAATTGCATTCTCACATCTTCTTATCATGAATTCTATCCACTCAATATCTAAATTGGGAGGAGAGAGAGAGAGACGAGGAAAAGTTCATCACTTTCGTGGTCATCTTGAGTGTTATGTACACACATATATCTACATGTATGTGGACAGAGATGAATACAAACAGTTGAACTTAGAAATTGATTGGACACAGAGATCGATACAAATTGACGAGGAAAAGCATTTAGATATGTGTATTTAAATATTAACATCGACAAATATAAATGATTGAAATGGAAGGAAAAAAAAATATTCACTCTAATTCATTGAGATAATATTACGAACTGTTGATTTCGTGCTGACCAAAAGGAAATATGATAACATTTAATTCCAATATCACGCAATTAGAATCATTTTGAAACTATTATTGTATTAGGAGAGAGAGAAAAAAATAAAACTTCTAATCACAATTAGATCTCAAATGAATACAATACAAATTATCACAAGGAAATTGGTATTCATTGGTGATACAAATCGTTGAAATCATTAAAGTAAAGTAATCAAATGATGAAATTTGATTGTATCCATCATATTGATAAAATTATTGTTCCCATTAAAGTGATTGTTTATATGACAATTTTTACAGTTCCATGAATGAACACTTGAATTAAGATGTATTCATATTGATGATAATACTTGACAAAAGCGATATTATTATTGAGAGTTGAATGAAGCTCATCTAATTTGTTTATTGATTGTGTTTATCATAAAGTATCAACAATCAATAACTAAATTAAATCAAGAGTAACCCACTAGATTGTTTCAAGTGTATCTCCATTGAGATGTTAATACTTTATCTAAATAAATGGTAACCATATTTTATATATAAATATGAATGTTTGCCAATGTTGTCAAATTTAAATTCTCAATATTTCATTATAATCAGAAGTCTCTTGAAATCTATCATTGTGAATATCAATGTAATGGATAAAGTAGAGAAGGTAAAAAACAACTCAACGACAGGAAGAGACTGAGAGATGATAAGTTAATGGAAACGGAAACGGAATTGATAAGATTGGTTGAAGAAAAAAGTTTGCATGTAAAGTAACAATTTTTTTTTTCTTCTCTCTCAGTAGAAACAAAAATTGACCTTTTCAAAGATGTAAGAATAAGTTATGATGATCATTTCATGATGTTTTCCATTCAAGGTAAACAAATGACTTTTCATCGTTTATCTTTTCTGACAGATTAATTTTGAAACAATCATGTAATCATCACCCTGGGCTGAATGTTTCCATGAAAAATAATGATGATCGTGTCCTTTTGGCCTGTAAACTATTCATCACTTTTAGTATTAAGTAAACCTAAAGTATTAGAAAGAAGCAGAATGAAAAAAAAACTAACCTTCACTTTTTGCTTATTCTTGTTGTTTATTACATGTTGTCCACTATTCATTCAGACTGGTCAGCTAAAAATTGTGTAAATAAAAGATGTGACCAGTTTCATTTGGACAAATCTAAATGAATCAAGATTCTTGATTGTTATCATCATGATTGTTTAAATGGATTTCATGTTTCTCTCTCTCTCTCTCTCTCTCTCTCTCTCTCTCTCTCTCTCTCTCTCTCTCTCTCTCTCTCTCTCTCTCTGTCTCTCCTTTTTTTTACTTCTATCATGATCAATATTATATGATTCTTTGGATGAACCAGATAACATCAATCAATATCTTTTTATCATCATCACAATAAACCAATAATGAAGAGTTGAAATAACTCATCAATAATCATGTTTTCAGGTTTGATATCGTCATCAAATTGATGTATTACATCAAATATAATCTTATCATTTGTCTGGGAATACAAATAATGCTAAGATATTATATTGATAATATGATAACACCCATGATAGACAATAACAATAATCATAATCACCAACAATTGAAGATGATAAACAGAAACAGGAGAGATGAAATCAGAGAGAGAGAGAGAGAGAGAGAGAGAGAGAGATCAGATTCAAAATGGAATTGCAATTATTATTATTATATTATAAATATGATATGATAATAGTTGGGTTCAGATCAACAGAGTCTCATGAAATTGAAATAATAGTAACAGTGATAATTTTATTCCGGAAAAAAATGAAAATGTTGGAACTTTTTTTCTCTCTCTCACTTTCCTGCTGAACTTTTGTATTTACATAATATTTTTTTTCTTTCTCATTATTATCATGAATTTCACCCAAAAAGTTGACTAAAAGCTTATACAGTGTTTATTATATATCTTTTTTGCTTTCTTATATTAATAGGAACTGAAAAAATAGATTTGAACTTAAGCTTCTCTGAGGAGTAATTGAAAAAATAACGGTAACCATACAGATGAACAAGACAAGAGTTTTTCATGATGTCACATTGAGACTGAACTTTATTCAAGTGACATTTTGTTATCTCACTAAGAAAATGAGAAACAATAACCATCTCTCTCTCTCTCTCTTACTGACTCGTTCTCTCGTTAGTTTCATCTTTCAATCTGTCAACACATCAAAATGTTGATGAAACTTGATGATTCTGTTGATAATGACAAGTAGGTGAGTGTTCATGAAGAGATAGCAAAAGTAAACGTGTCATTTGAATGATAGAGAGAAGAAAAAAATATTGGAATAAATAAATTTCATGATAATCACAATTTACTTTTCAATCAAATTCAAAGCAAATTGATTATATTTGAGGGGCAGAAAGAAACAAGAAAACAAATTGTTCAGCATTTTAGAAGCAAAAAGTGATACAAAATTCAATGTAGAAAATCAGATACAATATAATAATAATATTATAAATGGAAAAGAAAAATTCAATTTCATGATCTCTTAAGATCATGAAGAGTATATATATTTGTGTATATCATCAACTTTATGGATCATGTTGTTGATCCATGATGATGAATAAGTGAGATGTTATATTTGAGAGGAAAGATTGAGAATTGATTCTGATTGGTATTGGATAAATGCTGAAAGGAAAAGCTGTTGATGATACTCACATATAAAAGAAATTGCAACAAAATTTCACAATGAGAAAAGGAATGTAAAAGTCTAATAATAATGATGAAAGAAGATGATTAGGCTGACAAAAGAATCTTCATCATCATCATCATCATCATCTCTCTCTCTCTCTCTCTCTCTCTCTCTCTTCTCTTTATCTTCATCATCAACAAAAGCAATAACAGTTCATTCAATTGATAATAATGCATATCTCCCTTTTCCTAGTATCCGGGGGGTCATTTTCCCTCATCTTCATGGTAATCTTTGGGTTGGAAGCAGAAATTGACAACATAAGTGTTAATACACTTTTACTTTTCTCTCACTGTTTTTATTCAATTTCAGTTTCCTTTTCCTCTTTTTCGGATCAAGACCATTTGCAAATTTTTCATTCGACTTCATTTTTCGCCAAATTCTTGCAAAATATTTTTCTTCTCTCTCTCTCTCTCTCTCTCTCTCTCTCTCTCTCTCTCTCTCTCTTTCTCTCAATGGCTATTTCTCATTTCACCCATGAGGATGTTACTATTCTCATATATTCTTATTGCATTTACAGTAAACAAGCTTCCTGCTTGTTACTGTTTTTCGCTTCGTTTTTTTTTCTTGCAAATTCTCCTGAGATTTTGTTCTGAATAAAAAATGAACTTGTAATGTGAAAAAAGTATTTCCAATGTTGACTGGAGATTTTTCTTCTCTTTCTCTCTCCCTCTATTCTTGTTTGTAATACTTTGCATTATAATCTTTCCAATTGCATTTACTTTTCTTCACTTGCATTGTATTGCAAATCATTTTCCATTTCCCTTTGTCCGTAATATTATTTTTCTGGTTCTTTCGAAAACAATAAAAGGTTAGAACGATCAACAATCCAGATCATTTCAACTTCTTCCCTTTTCTCGATTCAACAGCATCTCAATTTTTATTCATTTATTCATTATCATCTCTGTCTCTCTCTCTCTCTCTTTCCTGAACTCGTCATCAAGTTGATCAAATTAAAAACATGAAAATGAAAGCAAATAGATTGGATCTTTTTCCTGATAATTCATTCTGCTCTTTAAATCCACCACCAAATCCAATTGACTGAACATTAGATTGACAAGGGAACGCATTTATTTTACATTCCTTTCGATGCATCATCAACCTCTAACATTTGACCTTTTCTCCACCTTCATCTCCATCTTCCTTCATCTTCTTCATTTTCTCTATGTTCTTTTATTATTATCTCTCTCTCTCTCTCTTTCTCTCCTCCTTCTTTTCCACTTATTCCTCCTCCTTCCTCTCGCGTGATAATTTATCTAAACGGAAGATGCAATTTCTTGGTTACATCTTTCGAGTTACTCCTCAATCTATTACTTTATCATTATTAATACGGGAAAAGGAAGTTGAAATAATCAGAGAGACACTTCAATTGTACATTGGTGAGTATGTGTGTGTGTATATATTTTTTGGCTCTACAGTTTCAATAGATTGTCTCATCCGATAAGTTCAAAGATCCCCTGAGAATCAACAACTTGGTGATAATTTTGATGGGTAAAAGGGGAGAACCAGGAGCAAAAAAAAAGAGTAGCAGTAAATGTTAATCATGATAATAAAATGGGAGGATGAGAAGGAGAAATGCTAGTGTTTCGTGGTGAGTGTAACAAAGTTACACTATTTACTTCAGTGATTGTTACAATTTAATACAACATTTATATGACATTTTCGAGCCTCGATAAAAGGTTAATCAGAAAATGGAGTAAAATCAATTTCAATTGAATGGTTAAAGTTTTTACTCGCTAGTTTTTCACAATTTTCATCATGTCATCTTCATTGAATAATGATGAAAACACTTTCATTATCATTCTCAATCATCTTCAAATTGGTTATCATCATAATTATAATCAACCAGAATCAAAGTCACATTCAATTCCCATGTTACTTTTGTATATATACACTTGATTACATGTTTAAATAGACAATGTCAGAGACTTTCAGTTTCATATTCTTGTCAAACATTTACCCTGAGATTCATTATTATAATTACACCAATGACTGTATGAGAATGACAGAGATTGAGATGATGAAGAAGATGATGATGATTACCATCATGATTATCCATCATTCAAATGATTCCTGATAATCATAATAATATAATCATGATGATAATGATATTTCAAGCATATAATGAATTGGTAAAGTTTCAAAGTGGCAAAACATGAAAATCTCACCCGATATAATTTCATCATTTTGAATATACTTTTTTTTTTGAATATACTGTGTAAATGATGATGATGATCATCATCATTTCACATAAAGAGGTTATCAAAATGATGAAATTGTAAAGGAGGAGGAGGTGAAATTATAATATTGTTACATTATCAGGGGATTCAAGTGTATATTGAATTGTTCAGGGAATCGATTAGGATCAAGACAGGGAGTGAATAAAAGTTCAATATTATCTAAGCTGTAGTTGAAAAAATCGTATAGATAATAACATAAGTATCATTGAAATAGTTTCCATCAACTATTTTTTGATTACATTGAATATCAAGATTCAAGAGAAATGAAAAATGTTGATCATCAGTCAGTCAGTTTTCAGGATACATCATGAAAATGTATCAATAAAATGTTGGGTAAACATGAAAATTTTGATTCTATGGAAATGATTTGAAACCATGAAATGAAATTTAATCAATAAACTAATCAATTATTATGATAAAAATGTTGCTGATAATTATCATTACAATATTAATCAGCTAATATTTGCTGGTTCATTCATCAATATTAGCAGGTTAATCATGACAAAATTTGAGCTCTTTTTTCAGATATATATATATTCATGAGACTATTATTTAGCATAATATAATCATTAATTCATTAAATTGCCAATAAAAGGTTGGGTAGTTAATGGTAATCATAATACAATCAGTCACATGATGAATATACATGAATCAACATAATTAGACCATTTTCACAGGTTTAACTGATTTTTCGTGTAAATATTATATCATTTTCAACGATAATACAGTTAACATAATCATAGTAATCAGAATATTGGAATCATGCAACTTGATAATCATGAATAGAGAACAAAAAAATAACTAAATGAATGAAAAGATTAAATCTTGTTCCTTGTTAATGTTTATAATAGAAGATTAAAGTTCTTAATTGTTGAAAACTCAATCATTATCTTTTTCCTTCAAGTGATAATATGTTTTACATTCAGATTCAGTGAATGTAAGATTTTTAATCCATCAAGGAAATAGAAACATTCATCATGATTAAAGGGCATTAGTTCACAGGTAATAAATGATAGAAAGAGGAGAACAATTAAAAATAATTGTAATTAGTTGATCTCATTTATTATAATGCTAATATCATGGTGGCAATTTTCATCATCTCGAGTTGTTATTTTTAGAGAGGATAAAATGTCAACGGGTTAGATAGTTACTTGACATTCATTGATAATTTAATTCAAATGTTTAGATTAATGTTTACTTGTTACTTATGATAATTGCAACAATTAAAATAAATTATCAAGATAATCAAGCTTACAAAGGATAAATATTAATAGGATGGTGAAAATGTTTTCCAATTTTCATGTAGAAAAGCTCATTATTATTATATCTTATATTAGATACTATTAGGTTTTCGGTAGTGAAAATATTAATTTAGTTTAACAGTAAATCACATTTATGAGGCACAATAAGAGATTAGATTAACATAATTTATCGCTGATACAATTAGAGTGGATGATCAGTGAGATGAGAGTTAATTTCATCAATGGAAAAGGTTGTAGAGAGAGAGAGAGAGAGAGAGAGAGAGAGAGAGAGAATATTTATCCTTCGATATGATTAAAGTGAAATTGTTTCTTATTACAAATTGACAATAAATTGATTTAAGTGTAACACATATTACAAGCGAAATGGAATCATTTGTTATGGTGAATTTAATCAATTATCAAATAATTTGCCTGAGGGTGTGATTAGTTTCCATATCAAAGGTTAAATTGGATCATGAAGTTCAGTTGGTTGAAGCAAATTTCCATGGAAAATTTCAAAAAATTTGAAACTTTTCTCTTCTTTCTCTGCAATATTGATGAAAAGATGATGAGGTTATCAGAATCTTGTCGATAGTTGTTATGTTTTTTGCTATTCCTTCTTCATGAGAGAATAGACATATTGGAGAAAATGTTCATGATGGAAATTGGAAAAAAAAGAATAGAAGAAAAAAGTTCAATTCCAATCAATCATTTGTGACACACTTGTACCAAGACATTTACAAGAGAATGAAGAAGAGAAAAAAAAAGTGTTCAGAAAAGTTCCAAGCTTCTTATTTTGTTGAGATAGAATTGATAATGAGAGAATGACCAATACAGAATCAATTAGTTGTGAGTATTAAGGTTGAGGGAACAAAAAGAAAAGTTGATTTATATTCACAATATAAACGATTGAAATGTAAATCAGAGTGAGTGTTCAAGCACCATGATCATCATCATGATGATTGTTATCAGATGAGGAAAAAAGAGTTGGTGAAAAGTGAGTGTTAAGGTAACAGGGTAAAAAAATGTTGCTTCATCTGCAAGAAAAATGAAACATCAACTATAACAAGTAACATGGGTAACATTAGATTAGAACCACAAAAGTTTTTTTTCTTCCTCTTCAGAACAGAAAAGCAATCAACTTGAGACCTGAAGAAAGTGTCAAAAAAGAAGAGGTAAGATGAAGGTGGGTGTGTGTATGTGTGTACATGATGGAGGTGGAAGGAGAAGAGAGCGAGAGAAAATGGAATATAAAATCATGATAGAAATCGATAGATTCTCAGTATTTTTCTCTCTCTCTGTGTATGGATGAAAATCATTTCATTCCTCAAAGGATCAATTTCTCATTCAGTTACAGTTAACATGAATATCTAAATACACTTTGGACTTTCAAACATGGAATAGTTGAAAAAATTTCCGAATTCAGAATCATCATCATGGGAAGAGGAAAAAGAATGAGATGAGAGGATGAAAATGATCGAATTTTCTTATTTTTTCTCTTTCAGACTTGTCATTTGTTTCCTTTTTTTTCTTTCATCATTTAGATTTTTTTCTTCACTCTCTTAACAAACATTCTACTCTCTTCCACAAACACATCATCCTCATCTCTACCTTTCTACTCTACACTTATCATCATCATCACCATCATCATATATTCATCGTCTTTCTCATCCACCGCCTACTCATCCTTATTGTTACTTCATCTTTTTCCATCTTCTTCCATCTTCTTGTTTGACATTTTGAAGGGAATGTTATTATCCAAGCAGAATGTCAGGCGAAAATGTTGATGAATGAAATTGAATGTTTCTCATGTTCACAAATTGGAAACAATTAAATCTAATAATATAATCTCAACATTTAAACAAAATACAAATGAGAATCACTATCAACAACTAAACATATACACTTCAAGTTATTTTCAGCTTGATTCAAGTTCCATTTTCAATGCCACAAAATTGATTGTTCAATATTTACAATATCGAGTTTAAATTTTATCATCATTACCTCCAACTATCTATTGATTGTAACAAAGGCAAGATGATAAAATAGCTCACTAACCAGGTAAGTGTACTTGTGCCTTCATTTACCTGGAAAGGTAAACACAACAACTATCAAATATAATGATTAACTTGGTAGTAACTTGTTCAAATGAAGAGATGAAGAGATGAAGAGAGAGAGAGAGAGAGAGAGTCTAAGTTGAAATGATTCATGATATGGAGGTTCAATTGAAGGTTCAATATGTCGATAGTAGATATAACTGAAGGGTGGAGAAAATTTCAGTCTTGAAAACTGAAAAAAAGGTAAGTTTCATGGCCTGAGGGTGCAAAGTTATCTCAATCATGTTGGAAATTTTTTTTCTCTCCATCTTGATTGATATACTCTTTATTCAATAGCTTCAAGGTAGTCACATTCAATGGATAAATACACACATAACTCATCATGAAATTTTCAATGAAACATATAAACAGGATGATTATTATAAACATGAAGATTGAAACATGATGTGGATAAGGAAGTTGAATAAAAATTAATGAATCATCAGAATCAGTCAAGTTGAAGCAAGAAGAGAAAAAAAACTACGATAGTACGAGAGATAAATAAAGAGGAAAATTAATCAGATTTCATGGTAAAGAAATAAATGAATCAGAACTGAATCTCAAAAGTTATCATAAATTTTCGTGAACTGAAACAGTTTCCTCTCCCTTATTGAATTAATCCAGTTCTGAAATTTGGTACAAGATGAAAGAGATAAAATCTGAATAACATGCTAACGGCATATTCAATTTACCAAAGGTAAACTTTTACAGGGGAAAATAAAAACTAAAGAATTCAAAGTTTGATTCTTAATGCATGATAACCTTATGTTCAGCAAGAGAATCAGGGGAAACATGATGATGATGAAAATCAAGATGAACATTATGATGACAGTTGAACAAAACTGAGAGAAGAAAAAAGTTATACAATAAAGTCAATAATCTTTAAATTGAAAGTTCTAAAAAGGTTTTTTCTCTTTTTTATTCTTCTTCTTTTCGAAAATGAACTTTTTCTCATTTCCTTTATTATTATCGTTGCTTTTGTTTCTATTGCTTAAAATGAGAAGGAAGAGAAAAACTATTACAAAAATGATAATGAAAAGAGAGTAATAAGTTAATAGAGTGAGTAGGAGAGAAAAAGAACTCACCCTGGAAAATGTTTATTCGAATTAGGTAGTAATAATAATATTCGAAAGAGAGAAATGGAGAAAAGTTCTAACAGGATAAATGATGGAAAAAAAACTCCTTGAGCTTTTCTATTCTTTATCATGTGTTCATCGTTTGAACCTCAATCATTTTATTTTTTTTCTTCTTCTCTTTTTTTACTCTGAGTTGGAATTTCATTCATTTCTATCATGATGATTCTCATGGGAGTTTTGTTTTTCTAAGGTGGAAGAGTGAAAAAAAAGTTCTAACATTTAAAAGTAAATAAAATCATCTTGAGAGACCTGAAAATGAGACAGAACTTTTGTTCCTGAGAAAATAAGATGAATCTTTTACTCTTCATGATAAAATGTCCACGACAAAGTAAATGACAAAGTTCAATCGAAAAGATTAGAAAGAAAAAGTTGAGATTACAAGTTTTATCTTCTCGAATCTCGAATGATTTTTCATGATGTATCTTCGACATCTTTCACTGATTAACAATGATAATCAAGATTCGAATTTTAGATCTTGTGAATATAATCGAAAGTGAGATGAATCGAGAATAGAACAAAAAAAATAGAAAAGAAAACTAGCTCAATCATCTTTTATTATCTTTCGCGTTTTTTACCAACTCCCAACTTTTATCATCTCATTGATTATGTATTAGCCCTAAGGGATGACAACTCATTGAAAGAAAGAATTAGAGATCGAGAGAGAAAGAGAAAGAGAGAGAAAGAATGAGAGAGAGAGAGAGAGAGGAGAGATAAATAAAGTAACAATGATACAAAAAAACGAGGAGTTGATGGAATAGGAAATAAGGAAGAATGAGAAAAATTTGTTCGATGAACAAATGTAATTATTTTATCTTCATTAACATGTTTCTCATTTGCATTCACAATACTAATCAAATATAAATATTCAGCCAAATGATAACTCGACTTTGTTTTAGGACCACATACTCACCTTTGGCTAAATGCACTCCAAAATTGACTGGACATTATGTTCATGTTATTAGTTATTAGAACATAGAGAATCATGAGAATGATGAAGAAGAAGGAAAAAAAGAAAGAAAAAGGAAGAGAGAGAGAAGGGATTGATTAAGTTATGATAAACAGGATTGAATTTCATGTAGATGTCATGATGATAATCCTGAATTCTTTCCTAATTTACCTGATTATGTCTCGAAAAGAGAGGGGGGAAAATACCGAAATTCGAAAATAGTAAATGAGCAGAATGAATAAATTGGAAAACTAAATTAGAGTTCGAGTTCTAACCTTTTGAACTTGACTGAAAAAAAGATAAAATTCCAACTATCGTAATCATTAGAACAAAAGATTTCGAAAATGAGATGGGATTAACTTTTAGTTTTCGTTTCATGGTAATTAAATTTAATCTAATCTATTTTTATGGTAATGAGGTTTCGTTTTAATTACATCAATCAAGCATTTTTTTTATATTTCTTTTACTAATATCATAGAGAGAAATGATTATGATAACACTAACACTAACAGGGAAGGTGAAGGAAAGTTGCAAAGTATAAAGATTAAGAAAAGGTGATGAAATTTACTCAGGGAACTGAAAAGTTCAGAAAGAGAGAGAGTTATTATATCGCATGAAGATATTATGAGAGGTTCAAGATTTTGTTGAGTGTTTTATTACTCAGAATTTTGTTATTTTTCTGACTATTCTGTTGAATGAAAATCATGGGAGGAGTTGGAGGAAGAGGAAGTTGAAATGTGAATGAAAAGTTATCAATAAAAATTTTCTCAATGGATAAAGAGAGAGAGAAAGAAAGAGAGATGATTTTGTAATCCAAAAGACTGAGGGGGAGCTTAAAAGAGGAGGATGAGGATGAATAAAAGGATTTCCACACATAATATTATGTATATTAGAATGGGAGAGAAATAAATTACATATATATTTATATGAAGATGTTATTATATAAGGTGACAGGCAAGGATATGGGGGTGGTTTAGAGTGGATGAAATTGTGTTCGATGATGATTATCAGGGAGAAAAAGATGAATAAGTGAGAAAAATATATATCAATAGATTCAGAGGGTGTTGAGGATAAGAGAAAGAGTCATGGTGATGATGGAATGAGAGAGATAGAGAGTTGATGATGACTGGGAGGGATATGGAAATGTTTCAACATATAAGAAAGAGGGAGGAAAGTTTTTGGTGATTCGAATGGAAAAATGAGAAGGAAAAAATGGAAAAAGGATTCATGGTGATGATGATGATGATGATGATGGTTAACATTTAGAGGAAGATACAAAGGAGATGGGAAGATGAGGCACATATATGGAAAGTGTGTATATAAGGTTGCAGAATGAGAGGGAGAATAAAAAAAGATTCGACAAAAAGAACAAAAAAAAACCTAAGAAACGAATAAAAGTTTCCAGCTTATTTCATCAGAGAAAAAAACTAATTGAATATTTTAATGGGCTTTTCTCTCCTCACATGGTAAAACTATTATCATTGAAAAAAGAAAGAGAGCAAAAAAAAAAGTTCTGATATGAATACTTTTATGGTTGACAAAATTCTGAGCTGATTTTGATGAAAATGCAGGGAAAAAAAATATTTCTCCTCTTTTCCATGATTATATTATCACCACAAGGGAAATACAAATTCAGTTAATGAATCAACTGAGATCAACCATTTAAATTAACGGTGTAACCACCATGACTTAACATTTTCAACTTGAAGGTTTAATTGAGGTTTTATATTATCAATTTAATGAGAGAATCAAAATTTTATATCAGATTTTGTTTTTTTTGCGCTCACAATTCAAACTGATAATAGTTTTAACTACTAACCTAATAAAGTTAATTGATGATTATCTGAATGCCCATTAAGAAATTTATTACCTTGTGAAAATCAAAGTGATTTAAACTAATCAGTTGAAATATTCTGAGACTGTGATCATTATCAGGGAATTACAATACAATGTTACTTTTTTTTGATTGATAACAATTAAAATTAACTAAAAAATGGCTCATAAAAATTAGCAAAATTTGATTGTAATTTAATCTCTTACTGGTAAATGATATTATATTTCATATGAATCTCTGAGGCTTCATATTGTTGTAATAGATATTGGAATAGAATTTTTTTTTTCTGTGAAACAATTAAGGGAAATTAGTGAGTTCGAAATTGGGTTCAATTTGATGTTTTCGATTTCATTTTTGTCGAGGAAAAAGTTCTAATGGTTAACATATATTCTTATGTAACAATTTAAATCAAATTTTCGTCAAATCAAAGTAACATGAAAAATGTGATATTAGAATTGGAAATGTTTTTGTTAACATATAATAAGTGTAAACATGTAATTGTTTAATGATTTGATTGATTAGTGTGGTTTATGTGTGTGTGTGTATTTATATTTATGAGAATTATGAATCATTATCGAAATTGTTTTATCAAACTTACCTTTCGGAATAATCGTCTCGATGAGCGTAACTTTGAACGGAACCTTCTTCAATTAGAAATTTCATCTTCTGATAGAAAGAAGCTGTAACCGAAGGAGGCGATTTTCGAAGTAAAATGTCCAATGGATCAGGTGATCGTAGGCACATAAGGGAATCTTTACATTCTTCCGTTGAACAACATTCAGAATCAGCGCAATCGATTAGTCCATCGCGATCATTATCAACATCATCGGCACAATTTGTCTCCGATGGATGAGAACAATCTTTACCTGTCCAACCTTCATTACAATTACATCTCCAGGTAAACTCACGATCTACATCATTGTCTTTATTTAGAAAGAGAGATCAGGTTATTTTTTTAATTGTTTGATTATTTGGTCAATCATAATATTTCGATCTTACCTTTGGCACATATTCCATGATTTGAGCAACCATTTGCACACCCGTTAAAGGTACAATGTTTACCCATCCAGCCATCGACACAAACACAGGTACCATTTGAACATTGTCCATGTTCAAGGCATCTTACATCACATGAAAGCCTTTCACAATTGGCACCTTCCCAACCTGAATCACAGACACATGATCCACCCTCACATAGACCATGAGAACCACAGTCAAGGTTACACTTTGCAATTGAACAATCATCACCTAACCATCCAGGGAAACACGAGCATTTCTCTGAATCTAAATCATATACACCACGGGAATTACAATGAGGAAAAAATTTATTCAATCTATGGTCAATTTGTGAACAATTAACACCCTTCCAGCCCATTTTACACCAACAGGTACCATCGATACATGCACCATGTTTAGAGCAATTTGGTTCCAAACAATCAGCAATTTCACAATTTTCACCCTTGAATCCAGGTAGACAATTGCAAACACCATTGGTACACTTTCCGTGTCCATTACAATCTGAAATCTCACAATCAGATGAACGTATATTACATTCTGGTCCTTTCCAGCCAATCTCACAATGACATCTTCCACCAAGATATCGACCATGACCACTACATAGAACTGGACAAACACCTTGAAAGACAAACAAGTAAAAAGTAAAATGAAAACAATCATTAGCCAATCAACAAAATCTCACAATCGGAAAAGGAAACAAACACAAAAGGAAATACGTCAAAGATAAACACTAACCCCAAGGGCCTTTTCTTATCGTTAATCTTAAAAATTTAATCAATCTACTAATATACTACAACAATCAGCTAATCACTTAAGTTCTTGATAAGAAACTATAATGAAAATGATAACAATTTGTAGATTAAAAGATTTGTCTTAATGCTTTTTTCTTGAGTTTGGTTTCGATTTTTGTATAAAAAGGTCAAGCTGAAAATTGGCCAGAATTCTGGTTACCATGGTTTCCATTCATTCATCTCAATTTTCAGGTAATATCATGTTATCTTCATATTTATCTCATATTACTTTCTACACACTCTTGAAAATACTTTCTTTTGTATATTATCAGCCATTATCATCACTACTTTCATCATCCATTCATCTTAACCATCATCTTAACTCAAATTAAAAGATGCAGAAACAGTAAACCATTATGTAAAGTATATATATATATAAGGTCATGACCTTTTGATGACCATCATAATCATCAGCATCATTATTATCATCATCAACATGAGAATAGCTAACAAATCCTATCCTAATGAGAAGCACATCAAGTAATCAACTAATCATCTGATGATGTTAACACAATTTAATGAAAACCACACGTAATATAATTAAATTGATACGAGAAGAGAGCAACAAAAAAAAAACGAAGGTGAAAATGTTTCATCATCAAATTGTTGTTCATGGAAACTCATGGACATGGTGATAAGAATTGATCAGAAATTGTGAAAGAAAAGGTAAACTAAATGTGATTATCTATTATCCTTACAAATGATCAGCTTGAATTGTGAGTAGATTTGATTATCTAATAATTTGATTCCTCAATTGTGACTCAGTATGAATACTATTGAATAGCATATTGTTGCTCTACTATTACAACATTAGTGATTAGTATCAATGATAACAAGTAATATCTTTTCATGAAGGAAGATGAGCAAAAAAGCAACATGGTGATGATGATGACGATGATGATGATGATACTGTCAACAAGATGCAATAACAACAATGAGAAAATCATTTACAAAATGATAGAAACATTATTATTATATATAAATGTGTGTTCATTATTAATAAGAATACAGAATCAAATGAATAGATTCATATTATTACAACTTAGAAATCAAATCAAGATAAATGTGATCTCATAAAATGTCCAGTTTCTTTGAGTATATATTAATAATACAAATAATAAATGATAATAATAATATAACAAATGGGCATTGATGTCATTGGTCACTCACAATTTGGGAATAGAGATGGTCAGTACATTGTGCTAAGATACAATTACATTGAACAATATTCTTGGGTTGCTGATGATGATGATGATGATTTTTACTCAACAGATAAACAAAATGGAGTCTCATCTATCCACCATTTTTGATGATAATGGTACTAGAAAATGTCATCATCATCATCATCATCTTCTCTTGGAAACATCAATAATAAATCAATCTTCCCACCAGGTAATAAGTAAATATATTCACCGATACAATTGTCTATTCTGATCTAACGGTAAATCTATTGTTTAATTCCCAGGTAATATTATCAATAATTTACTCTATCAACTCATCTGATTATTTGTTAGACTTTTTTTTTGTTATTCTGTTCAAGTTTTTCATCATTAAGGATAATCATTCAAATGAATTGTAATAATAATAAGTAAAGATGTCACGTCATGATCATTTGCTGATCATTATCATTATTAGGACCGGAGGGTCACCCTTTAATTGGCCTCATCTTTGTAAAATTTTCAAGGTTAGGGAACAACCTTCAACCTTCCGAGTTCAACTAGTCTCTCTCTCCCTCTCTCTCTCTCTTCCTACTCCACCCAAAACCCACTCGTATTTTCATTTGTCTATTAGTTAATCGTGATTAAAATAATCACAAACAAAACTTAATATTGACTCATTCATATAATCTTGTTTATCTTAATCTTTATTACGGATTAACATTGTTATTAGTCATCACTCTTAATTTACACAATCAATTTATTATATTTAAGCTTGAAAATTGATTATTATTATATTGTCATCGTGTCTCCCTTATTGTTAATCAGGTTGATTAACATTCAAGTTAAACAATCTGAAAACAAACAATATAATATACAATAATAATATATTACTATTCCTTATATCATGTTTAACCTCATTAAACTAATTTCTATGATTAATGATTATGATAAATCAGCATAACGGTAAAAACTAATAAAGCTCAACCCATTTGAGGTAATTTAACAAAAGACAATCTCTTAATATCGCAATAGCGTTCAGGTCGATATCAAGTCTAGATCATTTTCGATTACAATTACATCTAATTGCCATCGAAACATAATTAGTGGTGGAGAGAGAGAGAGCAAAAAAATACTCGAAAATCTAATGCTAATTAGCTTATACAGTTAATTAGCGATTTTTAGCTAATATTTTCACACCCAAAGTTCAGCTTAACATTGAGATCAATGTTCTAGTAATCAAATCCCTTTGAATTGCATGATAACAATTGAACAGAACTTGGAGATTATATTCTGAGTAAGGAATTTAACATTCAGGGTAAACTATTCATTCATTTCAATCGGAAATAATCATTAATAATCATCATGATAGTTTAATATCAGTAACAGAATATTTTTCTCAATCCTATTGTATATTATAACAAGGAAGTAAAAAAAAACCTCATTAATTATCATGAGTTACAAGGTGATGGGCAAATCCACAGTTAATGGTTAATGATGAATCTAATGATTGGTTATCACAATATCATTGTATTAAAATTCATTAATAATTAAAAGGTTCGTTTTTCAAATGATATTAATTGTTTGGGAGTTAAATCTGATTCAATTGAATGAATAAACATTGTATTTATGTACCTTTTAAACCTCATCATTAACTGATTGTTGAAATAATTATCATATAACATTAGTGATTATTATTATCGAAAAAGGAAAATAATAATAATAATAATATTATTCAATCTACTAGATTCAGTTAATGTATGAATTTCATGAAAGTTTTGTTCCAGGTCAATTAATTAGTGACCAATTAAATACGTGAAATTTTTACTCAAATAAAAAACAAAATTAAACCTTTTCTTTTTTTACTTTGATTGTGATGATTATTGGGAACAATTTATTTGTTTTGATTCACTGATTGTTTCAGTTTCAGTGACCAGCCAAATATTTACAGTAACGATAATTATACAGAATCAAATTAAACGTTTCAGAGTGAGAGAGTTAGTATGTGATCGTGAATAATTCATTGCTCATGAATACGATAAAATATCATGACACTTAACAAATATTAGCTAAATTTAGTTGCTCAGGTAATTCTGGGTTGAGATTCATTTGAGTAATAAGAGTGTTGATTAGTTGAAGTCTAAAGTCATCTCTTGTATATGATAAAAAAATTCTGATATCAAATATCATGATCATGGAGATGATTTTTATTTGAGAATTTGGAGAAAATTTTTTGAGATTGATTTTAGATTCGTTTTAAGAACTTTTGAAACTCTGAACTGATATGTATTGGAAAATGAATTATGATACTTACTATCACTGCATTCAACTCCAATGAATCCAGGGAAACAGAAACATTTTCCTTGTTGACATTTACCATGACCATTACAGTTATTCTGACATGATGTTGAAATATCATCGGCGAAAGTGATTTTCAAATTAATTGGAGTCTCGATTTCACCGTCATTGACAATAACCAAATACCAAGTTCCAGTTTCAAGATATTTTAAAATTTCTGAACTAAAGTCACTACTTTCTACAGAATGTCCAGAATTTCGTGTATTACTGTCAGAATGACCAGTTGATTTAGGTGTAATTATCTCCATATAATCGTATGAGGTCAAAGTTGGTGGTTCACTACGACGTAAGAATAATGCAAATCGAGATCTAATTGGAAGTCCAATAAACGAGAATCGTGCAAATATCGACTTATTTTGTTGAATTCTCGAAGTAAAAGCAAAATGGGAAGATAATGTTTCAGTAATTAGCACGAATTTACCGTTAGATTTAATTTCATTGTAAAGATAAATTTCTTGCGGAAGATTAACCATTGAACAAGGTCCATTTTTCCTGTTCTTCCTATGAGTTGATGATGGAAAATAATCAGTACCAATTAATTCTGATCGATTATTGTGATTTCCGTTTAAGGAAATTGATTCTAATGATTTGTTAATCAAATTAACATTTTCTTTAAAGGAAACTGATGATAAGGATGTAGAAGAAGAGGAAGATGATTGTTGATTGTTATTACTATTTAGTTGACCATTTCCAAGTGAATCATATATACGATTGGCTTTAAATGTTGTTCCATTTAATGTTAATGGTGTTAAATGAGATTTTTGAGTTGATTGTCCAAAAGATGATGGTGATAATGATTTATCTTGATTTGCTGATTCTTCAATTACTATACAAGGTTTAGCATTTTCGTCAGTGTATCTTGATGATTCTGCTACTGTTCATCATTTGATGATAAAGAAAAAGTAGTGAAGGAACAATTTTAATATTGTATTAACTCATGTGTTATTATCCATAGAAATTGATTGATTGTTTTGATCTAAAGTTAATTGATTGAAATTAAAGTTCTTACCTTGTTTATATGCTACAATAGAAAGTAATGTAAGGCAGATTAGTACCAAAAAAAGTGTCGATAAACGCCAATAACATGGTTGCCTTTCGGAGGGCGAACAACCTTTACTCCAATTGAAATTGAACCTTGATACTCTTATTGCCGTTGAGGTTGACGATGAGTGTTGATCTGATCTTGGATAACCGTGTTGATGGGTTGAATAAAGCACAGAGCCAACGGCACCTCCGTTACCGGTTAAAGTTGAAAAAAGTACTTGTGGTGGTGCATCACTTGGCTCTAAATGTTGAGACGGATGAACGTGACTTGGTAATGGTATTAAAGGTCCAGTTGTTGAATTTTGTGTCGCCAATTCTTGGTAAATGTTATCTGGTGGATATGGTGATGAGGTTGAGTAAAGATTTTTTTGTACACGAGAAAATCTCTGATGTGATCTATAAGAATTTGGTATCTGATGATATGGTGGAGGTGCTTCGGAAACTGAACTTTCCACTGAATCACAAATTGATCGACCGGTTCTCGATCGTGTTGATGAATCACGTATATAAATATCTGAACTCGCCATTAGTTATATATTGTTGTATAAGAGGAAGGAAATAAAAATTTTCTTTTCTTTTCTATTGAAATTCAAGTTGTATTGAGTAAAAGACGAAAAATTTGAAGAAATGGACAAATTGACAGAAGAAAACAACAGTTTGAACAGTTTTAGGAAAGAACCAGGATGAAATGTGAGTATTTCTTGTTGATGGAGAAAAGAATTGAAATTTTCCACTTTGCTCATGAGCGAAAAATAAACCGATCGATTTCTCGAAGTAGATCAAAATAGTAGAGGCGCAAAGGTTTCAAATTCTCTATTTGAACAAAAATCTACACAATATCATCTTCTTCTTCATCTTCTCTTCATCTTCATCATTATCTTCCTATAAGAGATAAAGATCAGAATTTCATCAACATGCGCCAAAGAAAAAGATTCAGATTCTATGTAACATAATGTCATCTATCGGATTCCATTCATAGTAAAAGACTATCGAAGATAAAACTGTAAACATAACCATAAAAATCTCCCGAACTTTCACCTTGAAGTCCAAAAAAAATCTTCAGAAAACTCAATCGATTCCAAAAAAAACTAAAGTTAAATTCATCAACTATTAATAAATAAAACTATTAATTCACTGGAAATTAGCAAATTTGAAACAATTAACGATTAATAGTTCGTAATTCCCTCACTAGATGACTCTTTTAACCGCGTAAATCAGATGATCAAAAATGTGATTAACTAAATCCACTTGCAATTAAATAAAATTGAGGGTCAAATATAATTTACTGACCATAACACAATTAAGCTCTTCATTTAAGTTAATTTATTCTTATTGATTCTCTATTGTAATCTATTGATACCGAAACAACTCATTGTGGTTATAAAATTGATCAAATTGTCAACAATCAAAGTAATGAAATCAACTATTTATACAATCATTTTTTTCACTCTGTTCAATTGTTCAGCAAATTCAGTCATCAATAAAGTTCCAAGTTTTGAAGAAACATTTAAAGCAATTTGTGGTGTTTTTAACATTACAAATTCATCTAAAGGCTATGATGAATGTCTCAACGTTACATCTTCGTTAAATCCAGTTCGAAGATCAATTGAGATTCGTGATTATTTTGATGAAATTAATTCCAAATACGAGAAATATCTAAATTTGATAAATATTCTTGAATCTCGAGTTTCGGTGAATCAATCAAATTACACCGTTAATTCATCACAATCTTTACCTTCTCTTGAAATCGGAGAATCGGGAAAGTTAATCATCACCGAAGAGATAAATTTAAATATCACAGATACAATTAACCTTGACCAATCAATATCGTTATCAACAAACTGGACAACCCATGAAGTACTGGACACAATTGTCAATGAAACAATTTCATTGAAACAATGTATTGATTCATATGAACCAATTGTTACAAATGAAATCGTTTGGATTGATCAAAATGTGATCATTAATGGTTCCTGTTGTTTAATTGCCAATGTTACCCTTGGCCCTGGTCAACAGATTTACTCACAAGATTTGATGACAATCAATGATACTGATGGTACTTTCCATGATTCTGAATTTACCTGGGGATTTATAATGAACGGTGATCAAGGATTGAATTTCAATATTTCCAATCAGATTATATTCAATGAAACATTGATCAGCACCGTGATAGAAACACCATCAATTGATTTGACAAATTCATTTCGAAATGAATATGAAACAATCCATATTACTGGCAATTTATCTTTCAATCAATTGGAATTGGAAAATGTAACAATTAACAAGGAAGATGAAAATCATCCATATAGTTTATTATCGACAGTGAATATTATTGATAGACAAGAGGTTGATTTGTGTCACATTACTTTCAATCAAGTTAATTTGTCATCTTTAATTGGTACGAAATTAAGTGGAATCGATTTAGCTGATTTACTAACTACGAATACTAATCAATCTTCAAATGCCAAGGAAATTGCTCTCAAAGAGATACACTTGAATGGGTCAACCCTTACAAATGACCATGGATTTGCTGTTAAAATGGTGGAAAAATTAACAGAATTCATCGTGATGGATAACTTTTTGTACTACGATGTTTTAATTCTGGACACAATCAATGTAACCAATTTGAATACTTCCACTTGGGACGATTTTATGGTCAACAATTTAAATGAAACTTATAATTTGGATAATGTTCACATTAATGGGACCGTTTTATTTGATTACGTTAATGATATTAAATACGATCATGATTTGGTTACTTTGAATGGCAGCGAAACAATCAAATCCAATATTGTCTTTGAAGATGAAGTGTTGATTTCATTTGATTTGGCTAATAGATTGTGGGATAAAAATGAAATTACAATGGACAATTGGCAGATTGAAGGTGATTTAATCATCACCGATCAATTAAATGATATGGATCTTGGAGAGTTCGTTGGTGATTTGATTCCTTACAATAATTTAACGAAGTTTGAATTGCGTTTTGCTGAAAAAGTTGAAGCATCGAATTGTAATTTTGAAACAATTGACCAAGTTGATTTCACAAATTTCATGAAGATCAATAATATCAGTGAATTGTTAACAATCAACGATCTGCAAGTTAATAATCTAACTCTTGATCAGGTAAATGTTCCCTCTTGTTTGAGAGAAACCGATCAACTGGACTCAGATGAAGATACACCAATCGATCAGCTGAATATTATGAGTCTGGAAGCCAATGGAACAATAAACACAATTGAATCATCTAAATTCTTGGTTAATTGTAGTGATCAGGACTTCACACAATCAAGAGGTTCCATTGATGTTAATGCAGACATTTCATTCAAACATTTAGTTGCAGCTAATTGTAGTACTCCCAATCTAAATGGAATTGACCTGAACCGATTACTTCGAGCTGATTCAAAGCTTAAATGGCCTGAGACTATGATTCTTAAATCTAGTAACATAACCGGATTAACTAATCCAGAATTGTTTAGAAAATTTTCTAATCTTTTGTTAACTAATTCTAACCAAACGATTGATGTTGATCTCGAATTTCATGAACTCGTTGAATTCATGGAATCAATTTCCTTTTATAATAATGAATTAGGAATCAATCTTTGGATGGATATCGGAAAAGATGGTGACATTTGTTGGGATCAACTCGAAATCAATGGTAACCTAACGGTCAGAAAGCTTTTTGAACTCGATGGAATGACCAACATAACGATCAATAAGGGTGCTATCATGAAGGAAGGGTTAGAAATTCGGGAAATCATATCAACTGAAGGAGATTTAAACATCTACTCTGAATCAGAGTGGAAAGTTTATCAACGATCAACAATCAATTCATCTACTAACCTAACAATTAACAATTTAACCATCGAGAATGATTTAACTATCACTAATCAAGAGATTTTACCATGGATGAAAAACGGTTCATTAGATGGAATTGAACATTATCATGATATTACCCTGGATAATTTGATTGTCAATTTGAATTCGAATATGGAATACAACAAATTTACTTCGAACTTATCTGAGATAAAATTGGAAGATGTTGCCGATTTAAATTCAGACCAATTCGATTTAAACTTCGGTGGAGAGCTCGAGGTTAAGGGAAATGTCACCAGCAATTCAGATGTCGATTTAAATCTCGTTAAGATGTATGACGAGTAAAATTCAAACCCAATAACCAAAAATCTTAAAATTTAATTTAATAATTTTCGAGAAAAAAATATATTCTAATCAATTTGTCCACAATTTGTACATTTAATTTTATAGAAAATAAACTTTTACTTTAATGTAAGTTTTGAACATTTGCCTTCTACTAATATGAATCGAATCCGATAGATGACATCATCGTACATGGAATTTCAATCTCAGATTCAGCGCATGGGATGATAATTGTGATCTTTATTTTTGTTATAGGAAGATGATGCTGATGATGAGAATCATATTCGCATAGAAAACAAGGAGGGAAAGTGAGAGAGAGGGAGAGAGGAAAAGGCGGAGATACAAACATGAGAAACAGGGGAGAACATGAATTTGATTGGAATCGTTTCTCATTCTTTCGGCCTGGAAACTATGAACTTCCCTCTTATATCAAGAATCGAATGGAAGAGAAAAAAAAAACTTTTATGAACATTTAGTTTCGAACTTGCAACTTGTTAGTTTACCTCAAGTTCAATTGTTAATCGTTACATTTTTACTCTCTCATCATCAGTGTTGACCATTTAAACTTATCATCTAATCACTTGTTCATATTAGATTAAATTGTTTACCTTAACATTAGAAAACTAATTTTTATCACTAATTGTTATTCTATCAGTAAATTATTTCGTGATTAACTTTAACATGAAGTAAAACAAAACTTATCTACACATTTGATTGACCAATCCAATGGTCATCAAACAAGTTTCATCATCGATAAACATAATCTCTCAAATCTATTATTTTGATAATCTTCATCATTTCCTTTTCCGCTTTAATATAATTTCATGTTGTCTTTTGAAATCAGTAAGCTCGGTAGCAATTTAAATGATTGACATTGATTGACACTCTATTATTAACATTGAATCACCTCTGTTACAATTTTTCCTTAATTGTTATAATTAATTAGTTTACCTTTAATTAACTTCTTGCTGATCATCTTTAACTTTTCAAATTTCCTTGGTGACTTATTGTATCTTCATGGTTGATACATTAAAACTGGATTTAAGTTAATTATTTGTCTCTTTGTGGATCAACATCTAAATCCTGATGATAATCATTCAAATCTTGAGCTAATAAATCACCGAGACGAAATTTACACTAATTAGTGATTAGTAAGTAATTAAAAGTTAATCTCTTCCAACTTCCATCATAACTAATCCACTTCTCCTTTCCAAAATCATCATAACCATTGATTAGATTATAAACTTTGATTCTTAACTTTGACCAATTAATTATCTACAAATTCAAAGCTTTAATCAACTGATCAACACGAATTCATCTCTATGTCAATCTATTATTAATTGAGAGTTGATACAAAGTCAACAAACACCTCAAACAATTAGTTAATTAGGTAAATTATTCATCGATGGTTGTGAAAGTTTTCTCATTGATTAGTCTCACATGTTAATGATATTTTCAACCTGAATTTAAATCTGATACTTGAAATGAATCAAATTTAGTTGAAACAATCATTTGTTATAAATATTCACAAGTATCATCATCATGATATCCAAATAATCATTCAACATCATTATCATGAAGTGATATTATTATTACTACAATTTAAACATTTATCTGTTGATTGTTTTATGAAATTTTCTCAGGTAATGAAGAAAATATTGAATCTGTTTCCTAACTCTCTCTCTCTCTCTCTCCCATGGTAACTCTTTACATGAAGAAATATAAATTTGGAACTTGATTTTTTTTCTTCTTTCCCTGTTTACTATTACATTTACTATGATAAGATCATTACCATTGAGAATGTTTTAATGAGAAAACAGTGAGAGAGCCGAGAGGTCGAAAGTGAATCTTGAATGACCATGATGATGATGACCAATTCATTGAAAAGATTTACTGAACCATCAATGTAACACTAGCTTCTTTATCACACTTTACCATTGAGAGAGACTTAGTTCAGATGAACTTGAATGAATTAAAGATAAAAGATGAAGATAAAAAAAACAATATTCCAAACAACAGCCATGAACACTCTGAACCCCCACCCAGGTAAAAAGAATGATGAAATTTACTGAATTGAGAACAATAATGAAAGATAATGATGATGATGACAACAAGAAGATAGTGATATGTTTTGGAAGTTTATTCTTCCTTCAATAATATTTTGTTTAGAATAGAATGGAGAAAGGAGAAAAAAATATCTCAGAATGCTCAGAATTCTGAATGATTTGATGAAGAGAAAAAAAAATCTCTATGAAAAAGTTACACTAAACTGTAACTATGATTGTTTATTATTGTTGATTGTTTGTTGTACATAAACTGTAATGATAACAGCGAATAGCATATCACAATTAATTGTATCTCTCTCTCATTCATTCAACAATGAAACTTTTTTCTCTACTTTCGAATCGCAACTTGACTGTTTGCCAAATAGAAAAATGTTATTCCATTGAATAGAAAATGGTAAATGGTGATGATAATGATGATGAGAAAAAGATATCCCTTCAGGAGGGCTTTCAATTGTTTCCTTCAAAGTTGAGTCTCATTGTTGAGTTTAATTGTTAGACTAAAATTATGAGTTATTAGTCGTCTAATTATTATCACCATGCAGTTAATTGATTCCTTGGAAATATTATCATCACCCAGTCCATTGAGTTTGAATTCCAGAATAAGCAGAGAAATGACAATTGAACCTCAATCAGTATCATGCAATTGTATTATTGCTCATATGAAAACTTTTTTAAACAATTTCAATTGAAAGATTAAGATGATCATTTATATTGTATATTGATGAAATAACAAAATCTTAAGCCTTGAAACTTTGATTGAATATTTTCATGATGATTATTCACTGAGCTAATCAGGGAAGAAACTTTTATATCTGAATTATTCTTGTTTTTATCTATTGTATGAGATTATGATTGATCGGAGTGATAATGTTGTTATAATATACTGACCACTCCTCTGTCAATCTGTCAATTTGTATCTAAATTAACTTTAGCTTTTTGATTCGTTTTCTTTATTTGATAAACTTGATGTTAACCATTTTCAGTTGGGATGTGTGAGCATCAGTATTTATGTGAATTTATCATTATCTTTTAGGAATCGATTGAGTTGTGTCTAATTTTTCTTGACTGGATTATGATGAGAAGGGAGTTGATCAAAGAGAGAGAGAGAAGGAGATAAAAGTATATCTCATCTTTTATCTTCCATAGGAGAGATTTAAGATATATTTACGGAGGAAGATGAAGGAAGAAGATACAGAAAAATAGAGAAGGAGAGAAAAAAAACTAAAGTTCTTAGGTGTTTTCTCCAGAGTCTCTGATACTATTTGATTTCTATTGCTGAAAACTCACAAGAAAAAGGTGTGGATACGAAAATAGAAGTCACTTTTTTTCTGCTCATCTTTTTTTCTCATCATCCTCATCCCCATCTTCATCCACTTATAAACATGAAGAGGAAATAATTAGATACGACGAGAGGGCAATACATATATTTGTGTGTTGGTCTGTTGATTTGATCCCATTGATTGTATCAAAAAAGGTTAACAAGCAATCAAAAGATGTTAAGAGAAAAAGAGAAATTTTTTTTTCGTGTAGAAAAAAAAACTGACCATAAAATGAATTCTAAGATAAATCATCATGAAATTATCATGATCTCTTGATGAAAATGTTTCTTTTTTTCTATCTGTATTACCATCATTATCTTTGTTGATTCTTTTCAATTCTGTTTGTCCATTTTTTTTTTACCGTTACTTCAATTCTATCTTGATATGTATTAGAAGGGCATCTTATTGACCCATTGTCATTGTGATTTACATTAATGATGAGCTGATAGAGAGACAAGTACACACCTTAATAACCTATTAAGGTATTTGAGCTTCACCTCATCAATCAATCATTAACTCATGTTATCAGGGTTACAAGATAGTCTAATGAATTGCTTATGATAATAAGTTAAATCCTTGATTCAGTTAATCATTGATTCAATTGTTCATTAACAATAAGGTAAATCTCTTGTGTCTCCTTTTGTCTTTCATTCAATTTACATTGACAATCATTTACATCATTAATATATTATTCATCTCTATCTTAATAAGAATTGACTTGGTCACTTGTTTATCCATTATCTTCAATATTTAGTTTCGAGTTTCGATAAAAATTATCATTTATGTGATAAGATAATAATAGAATAGAGTGCAAATTATAACCAAATCGAAATCGAAATCTATTATCACCAGTCTTCCTTATAGTCTTGTGTAAGAAAATAGAAACTTGAATGAAAAGATGACCAACAATTGGAGTATGGACATTCAAGTATCTTCTTACTTGGCATCTCTCTCTCTCCCTCCCTTCTTCTCATCCGCCCATCGAAATCCCCTCATCATGATCTATTCATATAAAGACAATGAATAAGATGTAATAATAACATTTTTTTATCCCTGATGATGATTAACAATAGCAAATTGAGTTAATCTTCCCTCAGGATGAACAGGAAGCTTTCATTATGATAATAATAACAATCGTACATGATAATTGTGATAATTAATGATTTAACTATTACATATAATCCCGAGCAATTAATTTTATCCTTAAATATATACATATTATATAACTCTTACTTCAGAATCCTAGACTTTACCTTGAAACCCTTTTGTGTCCACCAAATGATGATAATATTATTGAACAATATGATATTCATTTGATGGGTGAAAATGATTCAGAAATAACAGTTTTATCATATCAAGTATATCATACAAATGATTTATTGAGAGTTAATTTGATTAACTTTTCACCGAAAGTATAATTTGCTAAATTATTGTAACTGTCAAATCGTTCCTGCTAATAAAATTTGAAAATTATTCTCATAATCATAAGTAAGGAAATTAAAAGTTCTTAGTGTATTCAGAATTCACATTTAAAGTTAACAGAATTTAAATTTGACTCTTATTGTTGGAATAATTGTCAGTGATCAGAATTAAATGAACGATCCAATTAAGAGGTGATACCACAAATTGAATTAAATCTTCAAAGATTTAATATAAGACAGAGAAGATCACAATAGTTGGTAGAGAGAAAAAAGTTTCGAACTTTTTTTCGAAAGCTTTTTTTTCCTCTTGTTCTAATTGTTAACATTTCTCTTGGTGAAAAAAAAGATAATCAGATTTCCAACTTCATCTTGTCAACTTCATTTATGAATTAAATTAAATCTAATTTAATACAAAATTAATAAGACAACAAGTCAAGATTTACACAGTTGACATGAAGAAGGAAAAAAAACTCCATTGATAGTTGGATAATCAAAGACTAGTAAATGTGATAAAGTGTCAAAGGTTGAGAATTACTATTAACTCATAGTTTTATTTTTCGTTTTTTTCTAATGAACTTATAGAATTATTATAATACTATTAAATTGAATAGGTGTTTTGCTCGATTATTGTTCGGGTATCATACCCACCAGTTATAAAATTAACGCCCAAAGGGTATGAGATATGTTTCTGAATACAATTATTTTCACACTCCCTGTGTCTTGAAGATTTTTACATGAAAATTTTGGCTTAGTTTCTGAATTTATTGTTCAATTTTCATTAGGATGAAATGAATGTCATATGAAGCGTATAATGATTTAAAACAGCAGCAATATCATTCTCATCATCAGAGTAACCTGTTAAATTCTGAACTCTCCCTTCACCCTGCTCTCTCTCTCTCTCTCTCTCTCTCTCTCTCTCTCTCTCTCTCTCTCTCTCTCTCTGTTCCTTACAGGGTAAAAACAGAATAGATTTATTTCCTTGTCAATGAACAATAACACCATTATAACAGAACTGATAGTATTCAGTACATTTGCTTATGTGCTTTTTGTTTGAACTTTTTTTTCTTCTCTTTTTGAAAGTTTTTTTTTCTTTTACACTTAATATTCAATGTATTGTACATATATTTGGATTCATTTACTTAGCATCTTAAATGTTTCTGTTGATCATTCTGTTGGAAGGGTATGTAAACTTTCTGATTTTTCGTGTATCATTTTCACCATGAAATTCAGGGTGAAAAATCATTTTTTTTATCATCACAATTTCCGCCAAATTCAAGTTTGTAATCAATTCATCAATCATTGACAAATCTTATTCTTTACGGTTTCCATTTGATTAGCTTAAAGCAATTAAGATCTACACTGTACTAAGCTTAAATGTCTGATATAAAGTTGGTAAATATTGATTAACAGTGTTAAAGGTTAATGAGGTGAAAGAGTAATTTGTTAAATTAGCTTATTAATTAACTAATTCAATTAAAATTCATTCATGACTCTATCACAATTGATTAACTATTAATATTAATATTGGTTTTTGTTTCCAGATATTATTTACTCAAATTTTTTAATCACTTTCACTTAGTAACTTTTTCATTTTCAATTAGTTATTTAATGATACTTGTTATTGATTTTAAAATTTTAATTATTTATCAATTGATGTTTAACTAGATTGAATAATTAACAATCAGTCCAGGTAAATACAATTAAGTTAATCAAATTATAATGAGGCTCAATTTTGTGTCTACTGTTGCAGTTTTCAACTTTGATATATTTAGATTGTTAAATTGATTCAGTTGAGGAGGAAAAAAATAATCATGATCAGGGGAATTGTTTCCGGGACTTTGATAAACAATTGTGAATGTAACTTTTACCGTTAACCACAATCAATCAACCGTTTGTAATGATTGTAGTTAAATCTGTTTAATTTGATTCAGTTATTTTTTTTCCTCTCAGAACTTTTAGTTTCATTAAGGTTTGAACATTGATCTAATGTTTACCTCTGAACTATTGCCTTGAAGCATATTGTTGAGTGGGGATTTTTACCCTTGGGTGAATGGGGCTTGAGGTCAATGTTGATGATGCTGATGATGATGATAATGGTCAGTATGATGAGGAACACAAACAATTAGAAATAAGCAATTGGAAAAATAATGAATTTTGTTTTTTGGTTTCTCCTTCTTCATCGTAATCGTTTACTTCATCATTTTTCATGGTGAAAGTTGTGGTCAGTTTGAGTTTACTCATTCTCTTAATTGATTCATGAATGAGAAGATGATGAAAAATAGTATTATGATGATGATGATGATGGAGGTGAGTTGGTTGGTGATGATAATCAAGTCTATCAACATCAATTCACTCACAATTGTTTCTTTTTTCCCTTCTATCAAAGTTTATCCATTTGTAGCAAATACAAAGAATTCAGTTCTATCGACTTGGTTTTTTTCATTCGATATTCATTTTTATCCTCGATTCTATTTCTGCCGATTATCATCTTTCATCTTCATGATTTCCATTCAGTCAAAGAGAATTGAATCTTCCCTTTTCTTCTTGTAGTCAAGAGATTGATTGATCAGAATTGAATGTTGTTGGGTTTGATTTAGAGATTCAATTGATTCTTATCATCTTAAGATAACAACAATAAAAGAAAAAAACACATCATTCAACATGATGAGATATTGGTGATGATGAGGATGATGATTGGGCCTGATTTGGAATGATAGAAATCACATGAAAACCATGAGATTTTATCAGCTTAAATCCACAAGAATATTGATAATCGTCATTATTTGCAATCGATATAATTTATTGATAAAATCTAACCTTTCATTGATTCACAAGATCTTCATCTTGACCTTATAGTGAAATAACAACATCTCTTTAATTGATAAACAGCAATTTAAATTCTAAATCACCTTAATTAAAACCATTGAAACAAACAACAAGGTCAAACTGTTAATCCTTGGTCACTTTATCATGAAAATGGTCATTTGTAATTCCTACTCATGGCATTATTTGATTATCTTTCTACTTGTAATATTGAACGGAAAATATAAATGCTGAGTATTTAGATTGAACTAGGTCCACTTTGGACATTTAACTAGACAATTCTGATAACAGAATTATCCTGAATTCCAAATCTGAACAGTGTCCTACTTTCTCAATGTCTTTTCCTTTCGTATTCAATTTCATTTACAACTCAAAACTCTGATAATACAAAGAAAAAGTTTTCGGAAAGTTTCCTCCAAACGTTTTCCCATGAATCTTATCGAGGTAAAATCAGAATTCCTGTTACATGAGGTAAGGTTTATCTCACTTTCACTTTCTCTCTCCTCCATCATCTTAATTGACTCTAATCTTATTCCCAATCATTCATTACAATCAACTTTTGATATGATAACTTGAGATTTTTCAATATTTTATATTATATGTTATTTTTCCAGTGCATCCTAATGATGTAAAGATATTATCAGTATTATCATGTTTATCAATTCTGATAAGATGTTGCTCATTTTTTGCATCTCTGAATTTTTTTGCAAACCTTAATCTTTGTTACGTTTTTCTTACCCTATCGATAATATAATGCAAAGTTTATCCTCTTGCTTTATATTTCCCAATGATGAATGAATTTCATTCAAGCTGCTTTAAGCTTTATCCATTGTAATCTTTGACTTCATTTGACTTTTCCTCTTCGTCTTTGATCAGTTGATCCTTGAATCTGTTGGTAAAACTTTGACTGATGATCATGAATTAAATGATTCCAATGATTATCATGATGATGGTGGTGCTATATGGGTGAATGAAAGAGAGGAGGGTCATCAGTAATTTAAACCATTAGTTATCCCACTTTTCCCTCCAAAGGTTTCTCATTATTTTCATCTTATGAGTATATTTTGTTTCTTTGTATTCTTATTTTCATTCAACAATAACATTAGGTGTTAATAATATCAAACTTTGGATCAATTTAATTGTGTATCTAACGATGACAATCAAATAGTGGACAACATCAAACTGACCATTGACCAAGAAAGGAAATAGATATAATCCATTTTGAAATTCAAAGTCAAGTTTCCGTTTGGCTAAAAGTTTGGGATGAAAAAAATCCTGAGCTGATTAATTATTACTACTGGACAATCAATTAATTGACTTTCTTGACCACTACTTGTGGAGACAGTTATAACAATGTCAATTCTCATTCAAATTTTACAGCTAATTACACTTCTTCCAGGTAAGTTTAGATACATTTTGTTTCCTATTTTGTTTCAATTGAATTTCAATCAGCTGATTAGCTATTCTTCCATGTTAATATGAGTTTGTTTACCATTTAAATTGTCAATTAAAAGATTATCAAAGTTATAATCTTGCTTCAAGTGTTCTCAGGCATTTTATTCAAGTTTTCTTATTGTTTTTCACTGTTCATTTAACATTTCTTTTCAAATGATGCTCATAAATCCTCACCCAAGTGATTATCATGTCCTCACATCTATCAGGATGTTAACTGAACAGTATTATTGTTTCAAGTATGAGATTTCCTGTTCCTGAAAACAAATTTCATGTCTTCAGTTTATATTGTACATTAATAGGCTACTCACATCGCTTAACCTTTTGTCCACTTTTCTTAGTTTTACTCATCATGTTGTCCATTGACTTTAAATAAGAAACAGTTACCATGATGAAATTGAGAGTTAAAGTAATGATAATAATCGTTAAAAACAATAACCATTAGGGTGATAAAAATTTTATCCAAGCTAATAAATATTAGCAACCAATTTGAAGTTCAAACAAATTGTCCAATAGAAAGAAAAAACAACTGACCAATGTCCAGCGATTCACAAATCTTCCTCTAATTAATTATCCAACTATCTTTTCAATTCTGTGAGAATTTTTCCATAAATGAGTTATTAGTCTCTCTCTCTCTCTCTCTCAAAAAGTGATTTTGACAAATCGCTGAGAGAAAAAAGTTCAGCTAATGAAATGGGAGGACTTTCACCCTCCCAGTTTCATAATGATTATGATAACATTATTATTATATTCGGTCGATGAATGATTATAATGTTTGTCCTCTAATCGATTTCTTATAATCTTATTTGATAGAGAATTGAAAATTGGAATATCATATTCGTTGTTTATATTTGTTGTTTAATTGTTATTTTCTCTCTTTTTCTTTTTCTCATAAGGTGCTCTAAGTGTTTCCGGTAATTGGGAAGAATGGTGGACATATGATGGGATCTCTGGTAATTACGATATTTTGCGAAAATTAATTGATTACGACTGAGAGAGTTCAATTGTTTGCATGATTGTGATTATTTAGTTCTCTTCTATTTCTCTGTACCCTTGGAATCATGAATTGGTCAATTGTATTTGTTTCATCGTTTTTTTTTATTCTAAATGAAACTTTAACATTGTACTCAAATAGTCCATTAGTTTGATAGTAATAATTAATCATTGCGATTATTAATTTATCACGAAAAGAATGAAAAAAAAGTTCTAAATTCAATCAATACTCTGAACATTGGGTAACGAGTGAGGGAAATTTTCTCCAATCATGATTCTGATTAATCGAGATGGGGATTGGATTTATTGTTCTAAATAAGTGATTACATTTACATATGATGGATATTAATTGAGAGAATTTTGTTTTCTCAATCAACAAGGAAAAGTTTCAGTTTTTTGGCTTGGAAATTCTTGAAAAGTTCAGTTGAAACTTTTGTTTCTCATGCAACTTTTTGTCGAAACTTTCTCAGGTCCAGACTTTTGGGGTCTCCTTAATCCAGAATGGAGCTTATGTAATAAAGGAAAACGCCAATCGCCAATCGATATAAAGCCAAATAACCTTTTGTACGACCCTTTTTTAAGACCGATTCATATCGACGATCAAAAAGTAAGTTGAAATTTAGAGTTTTCCGATTCCATTTTTCCACTCTCCTCTCTCATTACAACTGAAACGATGTTGATATTTGTCTGTTATCGAATATTATTTACACTAATGACCAATCATAAGTTGATCTTCTTGGACATCGATAGTATTTTAAAGTTGAAAAAAGTCGAATAATGAAAAATAGTTTTTCTTTACTCCAAATTAAGATTTTGGCTTCTTTTTGTTCATCAGTTGAAACTTTTTTCTCTGGTTTTGTCAGTTTCAACTGTCATTCAGTTGACATGGTGTAGGAATATCATGAAATCTTGTTATATATCGTTAACAGGGAAGAAATTTAATCGAATCAGATTCGATATATGGTTAAGCTGATTAATGGCTTAAACATTTACCAATCTCATCAGGTAAAATTTATTAATCTCCAATTTGAGAGTTGTGTTATTATGTTTCAGTTTCGATTTGTATGTTTTTTTATAATCAACAAATTCAAACAATTAGTGAATTAAAATGGATTTTGAGTCGTCATGAAATCAAAGAGTTGATCAAGTGATTGATTGTTGATTTTATTTTTTCTTTCATTTTTACCTTTTTTGTCTCATAGATTTCAGGAGTTCTTGAAAACAATGGTCATTCTGTTGTTTTCCGATTAAATGCTCCGGATAAACATCGACATTCAGATTCATCAAGAATTTTCAATGAAGTTGATCAACTTCGAGGGACACCGATCAACATAAGCTCAGGTCCATTATCATATTCATATAGTTTCGATTCTTTGTACATTCATTTTGGTCGAACTGATTCTGTTGGATCAGAACATCGTATCGATGGTATACCATTTCCAGCAGAGGTATTGATACAATTACAGTAATAAACCCATTCCAATTAGATTGTTTTACCATTGATATGATTTCTTTGTTAATTAATGATGAAACTTTCCAAACTTTAAGCTTCAAATAATTGGATATAATTCGGACCTTTATCGAAACTCGAGTGAGGCTTCAAGAAAAACAAATGGTCTCGTTGGAATATCAGTTCTAATACAGGTAAGTTCAAACTTGATTCTCCATTTTTTTTCCATCAAAAATCGTAACAACCATGAGAACAAAAGCTAATCATGGTTCTCATGGACAAAGAACACTCTATATGTATTAATATATCTTCGATCATGAAATATCAGAAAGAATCATAAATTCAAGTGAATATTATTTCAGATAAACAACAATAATTCATGTTAACTTTGTATACAAAACTAATGAGATAATTGTAACAATAACTTTATCTCATTTCATGATAACAACAACAAAGAATCTTGATTTGTATTCAATTAACTCATTCATTGAATTCTCTTAACAATGAAATCCGAGTCATGAGCTATTTACATGATTAAATGTTCATTAATTAACTTTGCTTAGCAATCTAATCGTAACCTAATTAAAACCCATTGAAATTTACCATAAGCTTCCCCCAATTTAAATCAAATTATCTGCAATAATTTCATTAGGATTTCATGTAATCTAAAAACTTTCAGATTAACCAGATTGTGAACTTTTTTTCATATACACATTAAACCTACATGTTAGTAAATCACTAAATAATTCATGGGAAACATCAATAACATTTCACTCATTTCATGGTAATTTTCATTCTGCTCTGAAACATACCAATTACCATAACTCATAACCAATGACCATGTTCATGGTTGTAGTTCATCTGATTAGATCAATGATTACAATTAAATTAGACAACTAATCATTTCTAATCATTGGTGATAATCTTTGATTTAAATTATCCAACAACAAGATAGAGACCAACCCAGTTGAATCATTAACTGATTAAAAAAACAAAGAATACTCATTGAGATGGATTAGAAAAGATAATTATAATTACCTTGATTGTTTGAGGACTTTTTGATTGCTTCATTAGGTGATCATGATGATCAATTCAATGTGGCTAAGTTAATCATTATGGATAATCTTGAATTTCTGAGTGAAAATTGAAGATAAATGATAAGTTAATTGTTGATAATCGATTGACAATCAACTTAATCTTTATCTAATAGCAGAGTGAATGGTCAATATCTTGATTAATGATCGAAAGTATCGTAATTATCTTGGATTAACTGTCAGAATAACCAATCGATTGGTTATTGGTGGAGATAATTTGATAATCTTATCTTTCACTCTTCTATCATTAACTTTATCATTTATCAAAATTGTTTATCCATTCCTACAGATTGGTGATAATCCTAATCTTGAGCTTCGACATTTAACCAGCATGGTTCATCTTATACGATTTAAAGGTAAGTTTCAATTGATTTAATTACGCACAACAACAAGGGAGCTTCGGTTTCGATTAAAGTTAGAGATCGATACAAATGAAGCTCATTTTCTAGAATTTCATTTCTTGCTGATTAAGCTCAATATCTAATGATGAAGAAAAAAAAACTCAATCTGTTTACATTGTTTTCTACCCATGGATTTATTAAAAAAAAAGCATTCACCCTAATGCTCATTAGGTTGATTCTCTAATATCAATATAACTGCTTCTAAATTTGATATTTGAGTTTCCAGAGAAATTAATAAATTGTTATAATATGTTAACCTATTATTATTCAGATTAATAGGTTATTATTTACATAGGAACTTAAATTGTTAGTTTATGAGATGAGAAATCAAACTAAATGATTTTGAAAAAAAATTCGTAAGATTTTAAAACTTTACAAGTGTAAACTAATTGATATAATCATGGTATTTATTCAGATTTCATGGTGAAAATGAAACAATAACAATTTACGCTCACTTTGATTAGATTACCTGAATAACTAATACTTAATCATTAGTTGAACACTTAGATTGAAACGATGAAAACAAAGGAAACAATGAGAGGAAATATTCTGAAAATTTTATTCATGATGCTGAGTTTTTAAAAGATATTATTGTTATTCAACCTTTTACTTGAGTTCTCAGTTACTTTTGCATATCTTGCAAAATGTTTACAGTTATAAATACTCATGAATCATGATAAACAATAAAATAACAATCATGTTAAAGTTGTTGAGTTTTTATTCATAAATACATGTAGATATTGTAGCAGAATTGTAGACTTGTTATCAATGTCATAATTGATCAATTGGTTTACTATTGTTTCCCTCTATCTATTATTACCTCATGTTTCATGATCATGATTCATATTCATCAGCTAAGTGTATATTTGATAGTGAACATGGTTCAATTGGTTGGAATCATGTTGTTTTCTTTGAGATATTGAGCGAGAAAAATCATTCAATTGATGTTGAGTTTCCATGAAATTATCCAGATAAGTTAAGCATCAATTCAATGGTTCGAATTAACTTAGAATAATATTATTAGTGATTTTTTATTCTAATAACTTTAATTGAAGTTCTAATATTTTCTTCTCCCTCTTATTAGGTCAAAATACTACAGTTAAATCACTTTCTATTAGAGAGTTGATACCACAGTTAGAAACTTATATAACTTATGAAGGTTCAATGACGGTTCCTGCCTGTTCTGAAACTGTTACATGGATTGTCATGAATAGTCCTATTTTCATGACAAAGCAACAGGTAAGCATCATGATACCTTTACCTGTATCAATGGACATTAAGTTTGGATTGAAAAAGACGATCGAACTGAAAATGAAATCAATTTTTTCAACTACTCTCATGAGATTAACTTACTCATCGAAAATGAGTAGTTACAGATGAAATTGTGGCCTTTTGATAGTAAATTTAAGCTTCCGTTTTCTAGTTAATTATCCTGTAGTAAATTTCGTCTTTGTGAGTTATTATAATTTACAAAATCTCAGAGATTTATGATTTATGTATTGAGAGAGGTAAAAGATAATATGTCCAAGGAGACAGAATCTGACCAATATATTACATGTATCTACGCTCATATTGGGAAATTATTTTCGTTGAAAAAGCATTATCATCGGATGAATTCTCGGAATTTAGACAAGAAAATGCTTATAATAAAAAAAGAATACAGACATTTACACCTTACCATTATTCTTAATCTAAAGTATCTTTTTTATACTCTTCTTTTCATCCTCATCTTCACTCATCTCTCATTTTATGTCTCATCATTACTCTCTCTCTCTCTCTCTCTCTCTCTCTCTCTCTCTCTCTCTCTCTCTCTCTCTCTCTCTCTCTCTCTCTCTCTCTCTCTCTCTCTCTCTCTCTCTCTCTCTATCAATCGATTTGAATTATTAGCTTGAATAAAGTTCTACTATATTTACATTTTACTCTGAATAACTGGTGATAAACTGAAGAGCTGTAAATTTATCGGCAAATGATTGATTTTATTACCTTCCAATGATATTACATCTCATGATATTCATACAATAACAATGAAAGTAATAATAATGATGAGAATGATGATGAATGTGTTGAAAAGGTAACTGGTTAATATATATGCAGAAAAAAATTGAATCATTACTAATAAATGTTGATAATAATTTGATCATCAGAAATGTAATATAATTTCAATAGATATTTCAAAATGATGATAAATTTTTATTCAATCATCTTATTAGATTTGAATTTACTACCATAATAATTGTTTGGGCAACTAGAAAACTCGATTGATACAATTAATAGTCAATTTTCAATCAATTATCACAAGTTAATTTCATTTTTTTCCCATCATATAGTTTTTTTCACTTCGGAAAATGATGCAAGGTGATGCAGATAAACCCAAGGCTCCATTGGGAAACAATTTCCGTCACACTACACAGATTAATCATCGAGTGGTTCGGACCAATATTGATTTTAAACGGAAACAGGTAATCAATTGTTGATTAGATTACATTTGAATAGAAATTGTTTTCGTCTCCTCCAACCAATCAATGGGAATATTTTGATTCCCTCTCTCTTTCTCTCTCTCTCTCTATCTCTCATTCAAAGGATTGAACATGGAAAAGATCATGAAATATGATGAATTGAAATTTCTCTAGAATCACAATCAGATGAGGATGGAGAGGAAGTGAACTCGGGTGGGGTGTAACTGTTTGTGTGGTATGAATATATTGTCATATAATAAGAATAGCATATTGAAGATGTAGAGATTTGATCAGATTTGATCTTATCGATCATGATGTTGATTATGATGCTGATGATTATGTTTGAAGTTGTCATTATTCAGGATTTTTTTATCGTGTTATTTTTTCAGCTTCTCTATCTTATCCTGATGATATTTTCCTTTATCCTTTTCTCAACTTCTCTGCTACAATTTTCCATGAGTTTCCAAAGAGTTTATGAGATTTTATCCTTATTTATGGTTAAATTTATCTGAAGAAAAAGTTTCAACTGTTTCTTTTTTTCTTCTCAACTTCAGTATATTCCAAGTACTATTATCTCTACTGATCTTTTCCCATCATCTCGTAACTATCAACATAATATACTTTTGATGAGTTGATAGTTATCATGAAAGAAAAGATTTTCACAAGTGCTCAGTGAATTAATCAATATGAATTAGTGAAAAAAGTTGAATGAGAGAAGAAGTAGAAAAAATGACGAATCAAAATTCACAATTTGGAAATTCAATTGATGGAATCAATAACATTTTCTCTATCATGTATTTTATAATGTGAATAAAATGAAATGAATCATTACCATGAATGAATGTTTCATTTTCTTCTCGCAAGAAATGATATCATGAAAATATTGTACTAAATGTAACATTTCAAATGAATTTCATGAAACATTCAACTCAGAAACTAATACGTTTCCGTATTTACTGGACATTAGAAAGGTCAAACTAATTTAGAAACAATTTGTTCAAAATTTTCAATGGAAAATTTTGATTCATTCCAATAATCTAATATTAATGATATTCCTAAGATAAAACGATAAACTGATGATTCGAACCATAGAAAACTATTAATTGTTACACTTAGAAATTCATTTCGATCCTTTAATCAGAATTCACTCTAATTCCATGTTTTCATTGATAATATTTTTTTCCTTCTCTCACCCTAAATATCAATTATCTCTCAACCATTTTCGGACGATGTCCACCTACCAAATATACTCATAAAGGGAACTGAATGTCCATCACTTAAGAGGAATATGCATTATCAAGGTTAGTAAAATAATTAATACATTTCGAGTGAACCGATAATGAGAATTAACCTTCTCTCTCTTTTTTCATGTAACTGAATTAACTTGATTACGATAATATTTCATCTTCTATTGAACATTTTCATTGGTCACTTTAAATAATCATTGCTAACATCCTGATCCATTATCATCTATTAATATTATTTTTAATGATTGGTTGTATTGTCTATTTTACATTTAGTTAACTCTCGCCATTTGAGGACATAATGATAATACTTGTTATTAGTTCATCTCAATGGAATTTCAAGTGCCTGATAAATGGCCACTGGAGACTCAGGAAATTCACACAGATAGTGAAAATAAAAAAAAAGTTCTGGACCTTCAACTACAATTAACTGGACAATAAACTAAACTCTTCACTTAATTCTGATTCAAGTGTATAACCAATGATGATAATCAGTGATTATCTTTATTAATAGTATTGTCATAATCAAATTTCACAATCATTTTGGGTCAGTCATCATCTTCAAAATTTACAATCATTATCATTGTGTTTTAATCATCATAACAATAAAAACAAAATACACTCTATATTTAATTGAATTGTTATTATGCTCAAATTGTTGATTATCAGAACTGTAACAATTGACAGTCGATGTGATAATCATGCTTTTGGAAATTAGTTTTTTTTCATTTGAAAAACCTTTCGTGAGGCAATCACTCACGGTTAGCCTATTGTTATGAGCTTGATTTAAATTACATTTTTCTATTAATTTAATAAAATTAATTGTTAAAGTTTTTCTACTCTTACCCGAGCCTTGAATAAAGGTTTGTATTGATAGTAATGCACAATTTTGATTGTGATTGATAAACTTTTTTCCATTTTCTTTCACTCATCTAATCAATTGTCATAATTTAATTCGCATTGAAGATAAAGTTAGTTCTAGTTCTTTTAGTTGATTTTTACGCTTGTTAATATATTGATTGTTCTGATTCCATATGTTCAACTCTCAGAAATCAGTTTATTTACCGATTGATTTGAACAAGAAAATAGTTCTAAGCCTATGAAGTATGAAGATAAAAATAAATGTTTTTGGTACCGTTAGATGGAGCTCAAGGTTTTAGAATTGGATTTATTTGGTTAACAAGTATTAATAGCAAAGAGTAAAGAAGAGACTTCAGCTCTACGAGGAAAAGAGAAGTTGCAAAACATTTGGATCAGATGGCGCTGATTGCACTTTTTCAATGGGAAAAGAGAAGAGAAATTGAGAACGATGTGTAAAAATTGGACTTTTTAATTAAGAATTTAAATTGATTAGTCCCAGTATCAATACTTTAATGTTATTTTAATAAATGTTTTCTGAAAGAACATCAAAAGTTGTCATTCAATTTAATCAAGGTTCATTTGTTACAATACAACGGAACTGTGGCCGGAGGCTCTTGGGATAATTTTCTTATAAGAAAAATATGCTTGATAAAAAGAGCATCAAAAGTTGTCATTCAATTTAAAATTTCATAATCTGAAAACATGTCGTTGCTGAGAAAAATAGACCTGAAGTTTTAACTTCGAACTCGATTTTCTCGAAAAGTATGAATCAGATCAGAAAGAAATATATATATTTGGGCTTCTCATTAGTGCCCTTTTAAATACACAAAGTCTCAACAGTAGGGGCAAAGCATCCGCCTCTGGCACAAATTGACTTTGTCCCTTCCCCTTTACCTTTCCTTTCTCTTTCTTTCTCTCTCCTGATCTATTCCCTTCCCCCTTTCTTAATGCTAATGATTTTTTCCTCTCTCTCTCTCCATTTCATCTTAATTACCTTTCCCTCTCTCTTACCCAACCTCATTTTTCCTCTCTCTCTCTCCATCCCATCCTAAATTACCTTTTCCCTATTTATCTCTCTCCGTCTCATTAATTTTTTTCCTCTATCTCTCTCTCAATCCAAAATTTAATTTCTTTCCCTCTCTCCCTAATTATTAATTGCAAAAATTTTTTCTTTATAAAAGATTAATGAAGATCAAATGATCCTCATTTATACATTATCCTTTGCACAGTGCATGTATAGACTAAAATTTAAAAAACAACAACAACATTATATACAGTTAAATATATTATATACGTTATATATTAAAAAACAATAACAAAATATATACAGTGTGTAGTGTATGTTAAAAACAGCAACAAAAAACAATAACAACAAAAATAACAAAAACAATAACAAAATATATACAGTGTGTAGTGTATTTTAAAAAAGCAACAACAAAAACAATAACAACAAAACAACAGCAACAACAACATCAATACCAATCATCATTAACTAAAGCAACAACAGCATTAACACCAATAAAGTAAGTTTTGTGCATGTTTATCTGAAAGTTAATTTATATGATCTCAAGATTAGATAATCTTATCTTTGATAATCTTCCCTTTGATGATCTTATCTAATCTTGAGATAAAGTTATCTTCAGATAAGATTATCATGAGATAAGATAAGATAACTGCATCTCAAGATTAAATAATCTTATCTTATCTTGAGATAAGATTATCATGAAATAAGATTTTCGCAAGATAAGATAAGATTAGATAAGATAAATGGATAAGATAAGAGAAAGAGCTTATCTTATCTTATTTTATCTTATCTATGCATCTTATCTTATCTTAAGATTGTCATATCTTATCTATTATTCATACCCAATCAAATCTTTCATCACTGCAGCCAACCTAATCTATCCATTTTAACTTTTGAACTTATTTGATCTGATCATCTCACAACCATTTAAAGTTAAAGAAGTAGGTAAACCATCGCAAAAAGCTCCCACTTCTACTCTAACTGCAAAAAAGTACTGCTCAAAGAAGATTAAGACCACCATCTCCAAGACCTTCCCGTTTAGTTGCTAAGGTTTCTAAAACTACAAATACAGATCCCATCCCATCAACAGCAAGACCATCTCGCTCAGAAGATCGTCTTCCTCCATCCGTTTCACGTGATTCATCAGAATCAAGCACGTCATCAACCACATCAACAGCACCAATCAAGCTGACTGCTGCACAAAAACAACAACTAAAGCAGCATGTTAGAATCAAAGCACATCTTGTTCAGTACCCCAGCGAAAATGAGATTTATTATTTTGAAGACGATGATAAAGTTGTCGCTCTTGAGAAATATGAGCAAGCAGTTCATTATGCCGATACCATTGTAAATTTCGATAGAAAATCAGGGAGAGAAGTTACTAAAGAGGATTTCTGGAAATATGTGGAAAAGCATGAATTGAGAGAGATCACCGAAATTGAGGATGAACGAGAAGCTACTCTTTTGCAACATCCAGTATTATTCAAATGTCTGTATTGCGATCGATCGATGAATAACATGAAAAATTTGGCTCAACATTTCGCTGCAATACCTCATCATGGTCGAAACAAAAAAACCATGAAACTTTTGGACTGTGAAGGGAGACGTCAAGCTGAGAAATTATCGTCCAAAATTTCCACTGACCATGAAGGTCCACAAATGTTTCCATGGGCGAAAATCGTATTCCAAGAAGAGGTCACATTATCTGCTGAAATGTTAAAAAAGCAACAGGATATTTTTGAAAAATTTCATGTAAATTTTATAAAAACTTAATCATCATAATTAAAATTTTTTCATCAATGCGCATGTCTTTCTCTACTTCTCGGGTATAAAAAAAGTGAGCAAGAGTGAAACTTCCCAGTCCCATCTGGAGATCGGCTTTAGAATGGTGAGTTAATTTTTAAGTCATTTCTAGTTAGTTAATAATTTATTTATCATTATTCAGGATTTCAAATGTCCTTGTGGCAGTTACCAAGATATCAATTTAGGAAACTATTTATCACACAACTGTCCGTGTATAGACAATTGTAAAAAATGGGATTTCATTTCAACAAATCAAAGACCAATTAAAAAAACAAAAAAAGAAAGTAAACAATGTACATCATGTAAAAAACGTTTTTATCTTCATTCTCGATAAAATTATCACAAATGTAGAGGACGATCATTATTAACTTGTCTACCAACACCTACTGAGAACATCATTGTAATAAAATTTATTACTATTAAACGATTATTACTTCCCGTAATAAAGGAAGTAATAATCGTTAGGTTAGCGTTTGGTTTTTACCATGAAAACAATAAAAGTTAATTGATGATGATGATAAAAATTTATCATCTCTCTTTATTTTTCTCTTTCTTTTCTTACAAAAAAATGTATAAAAGAAAAATCAGAAAATCAAAATTATCATTAAGTTTCAATCCTCGACTAGAAAAAGAACAACTTCAGTGAAGAAGTTGACTTTCTCTCTCTCTTTCTTTCTTTCTCTCTCTCTTTTTCTCTCTCTTTATATCTTCGACTAAACTTATCCAATCAACAATCAAGTTAATCAACAAAATTATATAATTCACGTAAAATTATAAAAGTTTGCGACTAAGTTTAAAGTTGTTCGAATAAAAGTTTTGTTCTAAGTCTAAACTAAGTTCAATTGTTCAATAAATTGTTCATCTCGAAATCGATCCTGTTACAATGGAGCCCACGATGAGGAAGGGTCATTGATGGTTCCATCTCTTGGTAATTTTCTTCGTTATTAATAAATTGGATCCTTGGCTCTCCATTCAAACCTCAAATCAACCTAACGGTAAAAAAACACCTTTCTTTTCATTTCCTTTTCTTTTTAACCACATGACTCAGTGAAGAGGCTCTGGTTAGTAGTTTTTATCTGTCATATAATCATATATCTCAGTGAAGAGATTCTGGTTGAATTTTCCTTTCTCGTATTAACCATATGATTCAGTGTAGAATCTCTGGTTCAAATTTCAATTCATCTTAGCAAATCTCTCAGTTAGTTTAAAATTCAAATAGTCATGAATCCAGAACCTTCAACTCCACCAGAAAATAGAAATCAAATTAATGTCAACTCCACCAGTCTCCCAACTATACCAATAAATATTATATCTTTCAATGGAGTAGATGGAGAAGACATTATAGAATGGGTACTTAGATTTGAATCTTCAGCCGAATCATCAGGATGGACACACGTCGATATGTTTAGGGCTCTTCCCACTTATCTTCAGGGTAATGCTAGGAGATGGTATGATTTCACATTCGGTCGTTTCGGTCCTAGCGATAAACCATCAACTTATTTACTGTTAAAAACTAAATTAATTCAGGGCTTATGTTCGGTTGATTATCGGACTCATCTCTCACAAAGACTCTCTCAATTGAAACAGAAACCAGGTCAGTCATCAGCAAATTGCATCTACGAAATAATCGATTTGTGTCAGAAGATAGATGAGAAAATGCCTGAATCCGTTATTATCGGGATGATTAGAGAAAAATTACTTCCATCAGTTTGTTATGGAATAACTTTGCAAAACCCAAAGTCCATTCATGAATATATCGAGGCTAGTAGAATCGCTGATAGGGCTACAACAAGTACGAATCAATTCATTCAGAGTACAACTCCTTCAGTAGATACTAATCTCATTGAATCTACAGGGCGTTTTTTTATCCACTACGGCTATTACACTGAATATCTCCAGAACTAAAAGTCATATGAATGTGAGACTTGATCAGAGGACTAAACAGAATTGAAGCGCTCGACCTACGATTTTCAAGGTCATTGAGGTCATTTAACGAAGGTAGCATTTAAAGGTCATTTTAAGGTCGTCGTGTGAAAGAGCACAAAAAGTTACACTCAAACCTAAGGTTTGATGATATTCCGTCAAAAGGCAGCTGAGATACAGGCTTTTCTTATAAACTTAACTCTTGAAGTGTTTTCAGATTGAAACATGCCTATCTTCTAATCCGTTCATCACAGACAGTTCAAAATAAAATCTGAGGTGTGATTTGATTTGTTCTTTCACACGACAACCTTAAAATGACCTTTAAATGCTACCTTCGTTAAATGACCTCAATGACCTTGAAAATCGTAGGGTCGAGCGCTTCAATTCTGTTTAGTCCTCTGGTCAAGTCTCATTCATATGACTTTTAGTTCTAGAGATATTCAGTGTAATAGCCGTAGTGGATAAAAACGCCCTGTATATCCCCAGTGGCATATCCTGTACCAAGTAATACACACAGTACGCATGACATATCCTGAGATATTGATTTTCCATAATTTTATTTTTATTTCAAGCTGATTGAAGATTAAGTTGACGTTCAATAAATTCAGTGCTGCCATCTGATGCATACTAATCACCATAATCTCGAATAATTAACTTCAACACAATTGAATTGCTGTTTACAGGTTAAAAATTTGAAACTCCACCGATGACCTTGAAATGACCTTGACTAGTAAGTTTGACCTTGAGAATAATATGTACTGAATTTTGAGTGTGGGCGACTTTCGGTTCGATAGAAATCTATGAAAACATTGAAAATACAATTTTCATCCAATTTTACCTACACAAAAAAGGCACCCAGAACCTTGAATTTTCACACATGACATCATCATACCTGAATGTATATATGGTATCAAAAACATTGTTCTAGAAATTTTTTGACATGCTGTAGAAAACTTTCATTTTCTCCATAGACTCCTATGTAAAAATGTATTTTTGACTACCTGTATCTTCTGAACCAAAAGTTTCCGCAGAAATTCCAGCCATATGTATGACCTTTATGTTAAGGGCTATACACTGAAAAAGTTTCAAGACGATTTGCGAACGGTGGTGTTCTAGAATATAGCCTTCCCGTCCGATTCAGAATCTGAGTATAAGTAATTTTTTTCAATTTTTTATTGTTTTCTTTTACTATTCATTTTTTTCTTTTCTTTTGTGTATTAGAAATGCAACGACTGCTGGAGAGATTGTCCAATGCTCTGCATGATTTCCTTACAATTGGTCTCGATGACAATATTGAGACATTGATGGAGAGATTGTTTGGCTTCATCACCAGACTGAAATGGGAGAGGTCGACGGTGAGCTTTGTAACAAGCTCGGATGGTGAGGTGCAAGATGAATTGTATCACCTTTATACTGAAGCGATTACTAGCCTTCAACATGCTATGTCTTTAGGGAACATAGATGAAGCAGATTGTTACCACTCTCTCCAAGTTTATGAAGATCGAATTAATAATAGATTGAATTTTTTGGATCAATATGAAGAAATTTCTCCAACTAATTAAACATTTTTTACTCTTTAAATCATTGTCTCCTTTTATTTATTTTCCATTATTAATCTTTTAATTTCTATTGTTAATCATTTTTTTGTTTTATTTTTAGGATGGAAGCGTTTTATATATCAATCGGCAATAGTTTTACATTGTGGCTCCAAATGTTGAGAAGAGGCGAGCCATATCAATCCGTATTTAATGATATGCTGCTACTTAAAAGAGATTTGTAAGCTGCTGCGATTTCAATAATGGCTGGTCAAGTTCTATCAACTGATAATTAAAATTTAGAACAATGAATAAATAAATCCATAAATGATATTAACGGTGTTTTACGTTTAAACAATGAAGAAGATTTATCAAGAAATTTTTTCATTAGAAATGTAATGTCATTTAATTTACCGAATTAGATATATAATCATGCATTTACAAAGTAGAAGCTCCTTAACTTGACGTTACCAAAGTACATTAAGATTATTAAGGGTTGAAATTTTGATGAGAGTTCATTGGTTAAATGTATTTTTTTTACTTGATTCAATTTGAGATTGACTTTATTTTGTTTATTGCACATCAAATGAATTGGTAGTTTTAAGAGAAACAAAATTCCGTTTCAGCTGATTTTAATTAGCTTATTTTGAATCTTTTGATTTATTGATTTTATTTCTCTTAATTCTGTAATTAATTTATCAGTTAAATTTAATTAAAAATTTTCACTTATCTTGGTTGTGCTTAGCTCACTCTTCTAATTATTTTTAACCAACACCCGATGATTTCTGGTTTTTTATAGTTAGATGAAGATTATCAGGTGACCAACTTATAATGCGCCACGATTTTCTGGTTACTCGACACGTAATATGTTTATGTATCCAACCTAAGGTTAAACATGTTTCTAATTAATCGACGAGTTTAGTTAACCAACCTAAGGTGAAACACAATTCTTATTACTCAGAGAGTAAAACGTTTAAGTCACTTTTTGTTATGTTAAGTTAGTTAACTCGACTTAAAAATGAGTGTAATAATTAACTTAAATGTAAGCACAAATTTAACAATTTCATTAACTAAGTAACACAGTATTAATCCCGTAAGGGTGCCAATTATGGAACAACAATTTAGAAATTTAGAGCAAAATTTTATTTAATAACAATGGGTAACTAACACCCGAACGCCATGACCTAAAAAGGCCGATTGTTGGCCATTATATTGGTGGTGAAGGAGAAATTCTTATCCCTCATCTTCATCATTACTACCAAAAAATTGGCAAAGATCCACCTGGTACCACGTGAGAGGTGGTACCTGGTTATACAAAGAAACGGGAGTGGTAACAAAACTGGTTACAACACTAGCGTTACTGAATATTCTCTTTGTGAAATACCCTTCAGATGACTTTCTCTCAGAAATGACCTGAATGACCTTGATCTTTCACTATGAACTTTGAGTATTGCTCAAATTCATACCAATCAATGCTCCAGTCTATGCGGGCACCCAGAAAGTAGGTGCATAGTAGTTCCAATAGTTTGCTCATTTCGTTCCAATGTTCCTTTCAATTTGTTTGAATATTGTTGAAGTTCCGTTTTGGTTGAAGACGATTTCGATTTATCCTGAGATGATCATGATGATGAGGAGGAACACGGTGCATTTAATATGGCGAAATTTGTTTTTCTCTTCCAATCTCAAAAGTTCTGTTTTTGCTTAACAAAAGATGAGACTTCATCTGAGTCTGGAATAAGTGCAGCTTCTTTTATATGGGTTTAATACTTTCTATCAGTTTTATAGTGAAGTAAGCGTCAAGGGCAGGATTATAACCAGTTAGCGGATTATCACCTTCTCTCTTTAATCCATGTGAGGAGGGGAAATAGAAATTAACTAACTTCAATAAGGCAGAACCATTGAATAAGTTTTGTACATTTACCGCCTCGATTTCGTTCAGATCAGCTGATGATATACCAAGTTTTTGAAGTTCTTTATTATGTTAGTCAAATATTAGGATTCTTTCTTCTGCGCAGGCTAACAGCATATTCTTTTTAATCTCTTCCAAAAATTTACCATTTTCAATTTGTTGCGCTTGGACACTGGAAATAGAGGTGATAAGATAATCGATTACATCAGTTTTCACATAATCACTGTAAATGTCCTGAGCGCCTAAAGATCGACTTGCGAACCAAGTGGAAAGGATAACAAATAAAGCATTTACATTTTTGGATGAACGTCAAGGTCATCTAAACGAGCACGATTGGATTGGACTTAGTCTGCGATAGTAGTATAAAAAGTACACCTCTGGCACAGTTTCATACAGGGTGTACCACTGACTTAATCATTGAGTTTATGCTACTAATAGCGTTTTATGAGTGACTAAAGGAAAGGTAAGTGAAGGTGAATGGAGGTGGATGAGTCTTCACTGACTCAAATTCAAGGAATTAAACACTGAGGTTAAGGTGAGAGGCAAAATCTCCAATCACTCACTTTGTTACAATACTCCAATCCTCACCGGACTGGTGTCAATAATCCTAGAAGTTTATTTATTTTATTAAGCAAATGTGGGGAAAAAAGGTTAACGATGATATAGTTGATAAGAAAGGGTCCAAAACCGAATGTCTATCGCAATGATTTTTATACCAGTTATTGAGTAAGCGGGTTAGTCTTTTGGAGTTACTTGAATTGATGATTCATTGAGGAAAACAAGTCACGTATAGTCACGATCTTCGACGTTTTATTGTTAAAAATAAATTGACCATCAGACTGTTCACCTCAAAATATATTAAATTTAGTATTTTAATTTTTCTCGTAAGAGATAACCATGGGAACGGAATGTGCGTGGCAATCCACGGTGTGTTTCCGAGCCAATTGATTTTTATAAAGAAACAGTTATCAATTTTATCGCCAGCTTCCAAGAAACCAATGCGTCGGATGTGCGACAAAAAATGAACAACTTTGGTTCACTTCCAGTGAATAGATTATTAAGAAGTATCAATCATCGAAATGTTGAGTTTTATGGCTCAGGAAAAACGCTTCTCTGTTATTCGACTGATCCAGAGACTAAACATGATGCTTTAGTCAAACCCTTAAAAAAATCGAAATCGGGAGCTTATCCACTTATAATGCTGGTGTATTCACTATTGATGGTTCTTTTCGATTAGGAGTCGTCAACACTTACAAGCAACCATCGATGAGCATACGTGATTGGTTACCAAAACTTTTGCCGCTGTTGATGTTTTTGTATTTGGTGGATACGACCGAAATGGTTATCTGGTCGAGCCAGTTCACGTTGTAATTCTGCTTGGCGATTGGAACATTTGTGACAACCAAACCAACGTGAAAAAAGTGTGAATATCAGTTGTTGCTATATTTTTTACAGCGATATGGGCTGAAAATATCCAGTCACGAACCAACTCATGGAAAAAATTGCCTCGATTATATTTGTAGTTCATACAATTTGTCGACACAAAAACCGTTGCTAGATCCAGATGACCAACTATCAAACAATTCAGACCATAGCCCAGTAGTATGTGATTACCGGCTGCGACGATTATCTGGTAGATATATTTTTCTTCGCAAGATTATCGAAAGGGAACACTATTTGTGCGAACCATTGGGGATATGAACATGAGCTTTGAAAAAAAGGACAGGAGCTGCAACTGTTGTACTACAGAAAAATTACAACGATATTGTTAAAATCGTTAAAGGAGAGTTTACTTGGCCTGAATGATTTAGACTCATTTATTAATTAATTGAAGATATTTGTCAGACCCTTGATTGTGAGAGTAAAATTTCTCACAATTCAATATCATTAGAATACAATAACAATTAAAATAATTTAATTTGTTTCTCATACCATTTGTGACAATTAACTGATATTATTTTTCTGATCCATCAACAATCAACTAGAATTAAACACTAGTTTTAAATTTGATTTTATATTCGCTCTTTTTTGTCTTTTTGGTCTTTTTTGAATCAATCCACTTAATCAAATTACAAAAGCAAACCAAGATAAGTTCATGGTCTTGGTTTCTTTTTTGTATTGTGATAAGATGATTATTTATCTCTAATGGCTTTCCTTTTTAAATGCATCATATCGGTAATAATTTAGCGGATTATATCCGATGATCTATTTTCTCACGGGTTTCTTTTCCTCTTACATCTCTCTCAAACGAGAGATTTTCTTAAACTTACTTACTTATCGTGTCATAAACTATTGTTGATCTTAGATTATTTCAAATTTGTTTGTTTTTATAATTCGTGATTTTCACCCGATAATGATTAAATCTCAGGTATCAAAACTTGATTTTTCGAAAGATGAAATACTAGTTGACAGTAAAAAAAGAAGCTGTATTCTTGGTAAACTTATTGGCTCTGGGGGGTTTGGTGTAATTTATCAATGTGAATCAGCTTCATCTCCTCGTCCATTTGTTTGCTGTGTTGAAAAAGGTAAGTTATCATGTTCAATGTTGCCAAGAAATTTTCTTGGTTTTTAGAAACAATTCATTTATTTTTTATCATCTTTAGATGGAAACGCCAAGGATCTGCCATCAACCCAATCGCCTGAATCTGTTTCATCTTTATCATTAACTCAAGAAGCTCTAACTACTTCTGTTGTCTCATTATCAGCATCAATTCCATCTACCGAAGCTGTTTCCGATTTATGCGATGAAATTGTTTCCTCTCAACCACCAACTGAAGAAGCTTCATCAACTCAACAGACTGAACAAGTTTCAATTGTGTTGGATGAAACAGCATCATTCACTGTAGAATCTTCAACGGCTAATAAAACCGTCAAAACATCAAAAACTAGGAATCAAACTAAAAAAGGTAATTTCAATATTTTCATTAAATAATCTTGTTGATGACAACCAACAGATACTAATTTGAGTTTAATTGTGAAAAAGAACAAAAGAGAATGGTAATGAAACCTTCTTCTACTTTTTCTTTAAAGATTTTAAATAGAAATAAGTTTTTTTTCTCTAATCTCAAGAGCTTGATTAAGCTGCTTTAGCTTGATTTCACAGTGAATAGGGTGCAGTCAATCAATTTAAACTGTTACGTATGTTTGATTATTTACGCTAAGAACTGGCAGGAAATTCATTGACCCTCAATCTTTCAACAACAATAGTTAATATACGTGAATAAATTAATTCAATTGTTCAATTTGGTTCTCACAACAATGTCGATGAAAGTTGTTGAAGAACATCTAATGGCCAGTGAAATGAATGAAGCTTCATACATAAAGCCTTATGATAGTGAAGTTCATTTCGAAGCCAATAAGAAACTTTTTGCTGATTTTGTAAATGTTAATCCTTCTCGATTTAATTACCGAAGATTATACGGTTTCAACAAGAAAAAAAATTTTGCATGTGTTCAAGGAGATTGTTACTTTTGAAAACAAAATATTCGAAGGAATTGGAGTTGGTTTTCATAAATCTACTGCACTAAACATTTCATCTTCAATGGTTTACAACTCTCTCAAAGATCAACATCCTGAGCTTTTGATGGTAAGTAAAAACATTTTTCTTACTCTTCATTAACTATACCAGCGACTATTTCAATCATGGTGAACTAATAATAATTTTTTCTACTTAGCCCGAGTGTGTAATTGGTTTACCGAATTATCGTGCTCATTGTTTTTTCGTTCCTGTTTTTATACCTCTTTTCACATCGAGGCCTTTTGTTATGGCACTTTTCAAAGGATTCGAGATTTATAACAAATGGTTTTCTGAATCTGCATCTGATCCTACCCTTATCGAGCCTGATAGTCCCTTTTTATGGATAAAAGTAACCAAAAAGTTTTTTTTGACTTACAGAAAAGCATCGATCAAACAAGAACTGAGAATAAAAAATTTTCCATTAAATATTGACAAAAAATATCCTGATCTCTATTCATGTATGATCAAACAATACATCAGTGAAAGATAAGGTTTCAAACCTGATTTAGAAATCGATAGAAATATGATGAGGATGCTGATGGATTTGCGAAAACATGATGCTAACTATGCCCGTCTCGGTGAGTTAAGAATAAATCGGTATTTTATGTTGTTACTAATATATTTTATTTCATATTCAGATGGAGCATTTGTTGCTGATTTATACAATATGTTTATGGACAAAATCGATAAAGAATATATTTTGATACCAACAAAATCACCATTTTATAAAAAGTGCTATTTCCATGTGGAATTTCGCTACAAATGTACCAAGTGTAAGCCTAGATTGGGTAAAAAATTCGCCAACCTACCCTCAAAATACCAGCTCATTCATCGATCCATTCAGATTTACAAAGCTTGATTTCAGGGAATGAAATTTTGAGGATTCAAGAGCATTGTAAATATTGTCATGAAGGTGAGTTGATAACTTGAAAATTAAACCTAAATTAAATCAATTCTCAAATTTTCAGGTACTTTTTGTGACGGCAAAATGTTTGTAATTTGCGATACCACATTTATAAATTTACCGTCAATTCTTGTATTCGAGGTGATGACGATGAACCATAAAGCTGATCTTCTTATTCCATCGGAGATAAATTGGGCCAATAGAAAATATTGCAAAGTAGCACACAGTCTTACGTTTCCGACTTGGAAAGTTACCGGTGGTGCAGATCCAATCACTGAAAGACCGATTGAGCAACCAAAATATACTGAAGAAGGAGGTTGGCACTGTTGTTTATTGATAAATACAGACAAAGGATGGAAGGAGATTAATAATGACAAAATTTACGAGCCAAAAAAAGAATATAATGTTGCTTCCGAAAACGATTTGTATTTCTTCATCGACGAAGAAGAATATAATGTTCCAAGATGTGGGAACTATTTCGATGAGCATGGAAATTACAAAAAAAATCAATAAATAATCACTAACTTTCTCCTTTTCTCTTATATATTAAAATGAAATTATTTCGATTTATTATAAAGGGTGTAGCACTTAACAGGTTAAAAAATGGGAGGTGCTAATGTACCTTAGTCTTAACTAAAAATGAAGATAAGGTTGACAAAAATGTAAAGATTAAGCTACATTAGCACCTCCCATTTTTTAACTTGTTAAGTGCTACACCCTTTATTTTCATTATTATTAAGCACAAATTACGATGATTGACTGATTCGAGGGTTTTGTTTATTACAAAATTACCAATCTCTCAATTAGTGATCAAGATGATATCACTACACCACTCAAGTCTCGTGTCTCTTTGATTCTTAGTTGCAGAGAGAAAACATCGGTAAAAATAGCCGAAAAGCCTTATAATATAAGGCTTATATTAATAAAGATAATCACTGATTATCATCATTGGTTATACACTTGAATCAGAATTAAGTGAAGAGTTTAGTTTATTGTCCAGTAATTGTAGTTGAAGGTCCAGAACTAGAAAATAGACAGTACAACCAATCATTAAAAATAATATTAATAGATGATAATGGATCTGGATGTTGACAATGATTATTTAAAGTGACCAATGAAAATGTTCAATAGAAGATGAAATATTATCGTAATCAAGTTAATTCAGTTACATGAAAAAAGAGAGAGAAGGTTAATTCTCATTATCGGTTCACTCGAAATGTATTATTTTACTAACCTTGATAATGCATATTCCTCTTAAGTGATGGACATTCAGTTCCCTTTATGAGTATATTTGGTAGGTGGACATCGTCCGAAAATGGTTGAGAGATAATTGATATTCAGTGTGAGAGAAGGAAAAAAAATATTATCAATGAAAACATGGAATTAGAGTGAATTCTGATTAAAGGATCGAAATGAATTTCTAAGTGTAACAATTAATAGTTTTCTATGGTTCGAATCATCAGTTTATCGTTTTATCTTGAGAATATCATTAATATTAGATTATTGGAGTGGTTTTTTGGTTTCTTTATTAGGTTATCCTTGCAAAGGTGAAAATCAGGTCCGAAGATTTTCTCATTAGGTTTTTTATGAAAAAAAGGAGAAAATAAGATTCGAATTTCAATCTATTCAAAGAATAAGTCTGAGATAGAGAAAAGAAAATCTTATCAAATTACCCAACAAAACTTACCAAGAAAACAAAATGGTCGAAGTTATTACGACGCAATAATAAATTAGCATCAGTTTTAAGAGTAACAAATACAACTAAATTAACTGTTCAACTATCATAATTTCGGTGTCAATTTCATCCTTGTGATAAGATGAACAATAATAACACAAAATTTAATTTCTGATTCACAGATAAAGTTAATTAAATTAAAAATTTATCAAGAGCGAAAAAAGTTTAACTTTCCCCAGAAAAGAGTTAATAATTTGTGAACGGAAACAGAGGCAATAGATGGCAGTCCAAAACATGGATTTTGATTAGTACAAAGATATAAATTTGAATTTTAAATTTTTTAATCAGAATAGTTATTACATAGTTAATCTATTGAGTTCTATTGTTAGTCAGATAAATCTCCTGAATTAGTCGTCGTTTCCAGTGGGTAACCATATTCCTCTGTTATTTGGGTGATCCAATCTCGATACATGAAAACATTTGTATAGATTCCTATTGATTAGAGTAAAAAATGAATATAAATCAATAGATGCCATCTGTTAGTTGGTACTAAAAGAAATTTTCTGAAAAGGTATTGGAAGCAAACGAACAAGTTACCTGGTAGGTTTGGTTGAGCACAATTAATACCCCAAGAAACGATACCAGCAACATACCAGGAATCATCTTGATTACGACAGAGTAGTGGTCCACCTGAATCACCTTGACAAGCGTCTTTCTTACCTTCAGGATAACCTGCACATAGCATTTTATCACCAATCGTTATATCTTGTAGTTGATACCATTGAGCACAAACCGAATGATTAACTAGGGGAACATTAACTTCATGGATAACATTTAAATAATCTGCTTCATCGTCATGATTAGGTTTACCCCAACCAATTACGGTACATTTTTTATCTGGAATTAAGTTTTCCGCTCCGACGGGTAAGCAAACTGGCCTTAAAAACTCATCAAAATCAACCGATTCTTCCAATAATAAAAGTGCAATATCATTTCCATAAGTATTTGCCAGATTGAAACCTGGATGTTTGATTACGGCTGAAACTTTTTGCCTTCGAACCAGAAAAGGAGATGATGTCCGTCGAGTTAGACCTTTAAATTAGATGGATTGATTAGCATTTTAAATGTTCAAAAGATTTTCGTCAACAAAATACTAACCCAATTTAACCGTTAATCCAGTTACATCAGTTTGATTTCCAATGCAATGGGCTGCTGAAAGTATCCATCTTTGGGAGATTAAAATCCCGCCACAAAAAAATATCTCAGCGGGTCCACCATGAAGACCTGCTAACCATGGCCACTGTCCGGGTCTTGATTCAGTTCCACCAACAATACGAAAATTAACACCATAAGAAACAGCTGATTTACCACATTCGAAATTGGTACATTTTAAATAAACCGAGATTTTACTCGAATTGGTACAACCCTTTTCTCTTCCTTTGTAAAACATTGTTTTGGTCAATTGTTGGCCCATTCGATCTTTAGGACCTTCAAAAGTTTCATCTTTTAATCGCGTCTCTTGAGCTACTCGATAGCCTAGCATTTTACATGCTTTCGCTGACATAAACTGGGAATCCCAATTCTCACCACAAACAGTATTCCAATTATTATCTGAAGCTGACCAAGCCTCTAATCGACCTCGTCCCATTCTGCCCATTGACTGTCTTAATCGTAAACATTGACGCTCGTCTCGACCATCGTGACAATCACGAACTCCATCACAAATATCTTTCTTATCAATACAACGACCTTTACCACAATGGAATTGATCATTTGTACAAGAGCTGCAATTTCGTTCATCAGAACCATCGACACAATCGAGGAAACCGTCGCACAACCAACTTCGAGGTAAACAACGATTTCCATCACAACGAAAACCATCCGTGTTACATGCTAAGGACAAAAAATTAATCGATTAACAATAATAATCAATTATGATTAACTTTTTTTACTCTTCATGGAATCTGAGTTCTAATATTAGGATGATCAGAAAGTTTTGCACGAAAAATCAATCGAAAATTAAACAAGTAATACATCTCGAACTATTTAATTACAAAGATTTAATTTTTGAAATACGATTTAGAGTTTTTATTTCAATCATTATCACTGAATTTCAGGCATTAATACCTTTCTGATTTTGAACAACAGTGGTTTAAATATTTTTCAATATTTTTTGATCATTGGACTAAAATTCAGTAATTTATCTTTATCTGTTGAAAATTTCAACAATTAAATAATCATAATTAAAGAGAAAATTAAATTCGAATATCGAGCTTTTTTCTCAAGAAAATTCAAAGTTCACCATGAAAATTAAAAAATGTCCATTGACTCAATGGTAAAAACGATTTCATTATCATGAACTTTGAATTTTCTTGAGAAAAAAGCTCGATATTCGAATTTAATTTTCTCTTTAATTATGATTATTTAATTGTTGAAATTTTCAACAGATAAAGATAAATTACTGAATTTTAGTCCAATGATCAAAAAATATTGAAAAAATTATTTTAAGGCCACTTTAAGCCCGTTCAAAAGAGTCGACGAGAAAAAAAAATTTTTAGGTAATTTTTGCCGTTAATTTTGGCCTGGAAGGAAATTTTCAAATTTTGATTAACTTAATGATTAAGAAATAAAAAACTCTCATTTTATAAAATTAAAAACATTTAATTCTCTCAAATCAGTGAATTTTGCGTAATTCAATGTTTAATATGGAAGTAATTTTTCGTGCAAAACTTTCTGATCATCCTAATAATTTAAACTTTGATGTACTATTTGTATTACTTGGGTAAGAGTCAAGATTGTCAATAATTCAATCAGAATTCTTGCTTTTTAAAACTGAAATGGTCAATTCGTTCATGGAAAACATGAAAAAGTTACTCCATGAAGTTTTCACGATTGACCCCAAGAGATTTGAATAAATTGAATTGAAATAATGTGTTGATTACAAGTTGTTCAAAAGGTTCTTGATAAATGTCATCAGTAATTAGGAGATGATGAAGAAGAAAAAAACATCAATTGATGTTAAACTTAATTAACTTTATCTCTTTGAACAGTTTCAATTGACCAAAGTAAATTGGACCAATTAAATATTCCCTTTTGGCAAATTTACCTCGATTTTTGCGAATCAATCGTTGATTATCTCGAAAACCAATACATACATCAGGATCTGGATTATCTGTATATTGATCGCAATCAATTTCTGAAGGCCATTCCAATGAGAATACACTGAGAAAAAAATCACATCGACGAAGAGCCTCTGTTGATAAATAAGAAGAGAAAATATCATTTTAGTTAATCAAACAGTTCCAATTGATAATATCTCAGAATCTCCATGAAATTGGATAGTTCAATATACATAAAGTTGAACATTATTTTCACTGGTATGATTTTTGATCATCTCTAAACCAGAATAAACAAAAGATTCTTGAATTGCTTTTTGTTTTAACCTCAACTCGATTAGACGATTACCATTATCATTCAATATAAATGAAATCCTCCTTTACTTTTAGCATTAGAATATGATATTATATGATTTCTGTTGGGAGGTTATAAATAAAAGTTCCTGGGAAAAAAAAGTTAGCCTCAAGTAAGGAAATTACAAGAAAAATGGAGGAAATATCAAATTTACTATTTGAAATGAATGAATCTAACAAAGAGGAACCACAATAATATATATATATTATCATTATACAACAGAATCCAATGCCTCAGGTAATTTATTATTATCATGACTCTCTCACGATTCTTTTTCCTATTCTCCCTCCTATCATCAGAATCTGTCTGTATATTTCTCACTCGATAACTTTTCTTTATCAAACTGAAAATAACCTCAACTTGGATCATTAATATTCCCAGTTTTCCTCCATCATTATCATCATTATATTCATTGAAAAGAAAAGAAGAAAAAAAAAGTTTGATATATACAGAAAATCCTATTAGAGTCCAAATGAAATGTCAAAAATGATTCTCATCTGATTATCCTTTCAAGGTGAGTAGTTATCAGAATTTAATGAAATGTTTCATAGTTTCAGCACTTGAATAATCTGAGCTTTATCAATTATATATTCCAATAGATATCAACCAGCACTAAGATTTATTCATGATTGGTCAACACTTCACCTCTTCCTTGTTCCCACCTTAACCTGTCCTCCTTATCCTCTTATTTTTATCATGTATATTTGTCAACAATGATAATATTATTTTCCTTACCATGGGTTATCAATGTACATTGATAACTATCATATGTATATGTGAATAAATTGTTAATAACTTCGTGATAATGATATTTCATCTTACTCGCAATTCTGAATACTGAATCTCTTCAAATGTTCAATATTTTCTCTTGAATCCTTGTTAGATCAACATTGCATGACACATTTTCCTCTTCCATCTTTCATGTTAACCTCACTTATCATCCTCATCCTTATTTCTTATTCCTCATCATCATTTCTCACACCAAATCTCACCATTATTAACCAATCATCTTTAATATATTAATATAATGTTCAGATATTTTATTTTTCCTGGTTACAATCAACACTTGAACTTTCCATGGGTTCAGTTGATAGGCAGATGGTTGAGAACTTTTTTTTGAAGCTTCAATTCATCTTATCATCATCATGAGTGTATCTAATTTATCATCATCATCATCATCATCATCATCTCTCTCTCTCTCTCTCTCTTCTGTCTTATAAAACATTCATTCATTTTTCAGTATCATCCTTTTACCTTTATCATGTAATACCTTTTATCAAACAATGAGCATAGTAAATTACGATTGTTTAGATTAGCAAATTCTTTTACTCATATTACTGGGAATTCATGAAAAACTCATATTAGCATCGTCTCTCTCATTAGTTGATTCATTTTTCAATTATATCGACACTTTTCATTCATAAATTTACATAACATCAAAGGTATTACGTTGTTTACAAAAGTAAAATATTTTTACTATCTAATTGCAGATTATTAATAATAATAATGGAATTAGTTTTATATTCATTTGTAAATATTATCATTATCATCAAGATTATATTATTCTTGTATTTGTATTTATACATGTTCTTGTAATAATATTAATCGTAAGGTTAATTGAAAAGAGTCTCAAATGCTAATGAGATGAGGATAATATTGTGATTATGATTTTCCATCCAGAAAACTGTGATAGAAATAGAGGAAAGGAAAGGAATAAGGAAAATAGTAGATAATGATAACAATAAATAAACCAAATGAGAGATAAACTCATGCTGATTCAATTGAATTTCATGAGGGATGAATAATATAATTGAGGAAGAAAAAAATTCGGTAAAGGGTTTCAACGAATAGACAAATTTCTTTGATGGTATTAAGGAGGTCTCTCTCTCTCTCTCTCTCTCTCTCTCTCTTTCATTCATAATCGATCAGATTCATTTCATGAGGGTTAACATGATAAGAAGATGAATTTGATCTGAGTGAGAAAGGTAGAAGAAGATGATAAGGAATGATGATAATACCAAACTGTGGGGAAAGTGGAAGAGAAGGTGAAAAGAAAAGAAAAGGTAACTAAGAATCTGAAGAAGCTGAATAAGGTGGAAAAAAGAAATACATATAAGAAAAGTGGTTGAAGAAAAAAAAGTAAAGTTCTTTTGCTGAATAAGATTTCAAGGTGAAGCTGAATTTGGGTGGAAAGGAAGGAGGAAAGAGAAAGATAGAAGAAACAAAGAAACAAACAGTAAGAGAAGAAGCAAATTAAATACATGATGTTTTCCACCATTAAGGATGAGAGGGTGTGGATTGTTTCTGATGATAATGCTAATTTCTTGTGATAACTTTGTGAAGTGTCTTGGGTGATAATACTCAATCATTTGCGATCCTTATCATGCTCAGCATTCACCGAGACACTGAGCTCGTGAATCTTACGTAAATAAGGTTTGGTACTACAAAGAGAGAAGAGACTAATGATCTAGAATTGAAAATATTCGAGGGATGAATTGTTTTTGTTATTCTTTGAGGAGGAAGGAAAAAGGTTAAAACAAACTAACATGAATTGAGAGAGAAAACCAGAAAAGTACAATGGAGAAGAAAAAAATCCACAAGAGAAAAGATTTCAACTGAATGATGAAGATGAAGATGAAGATGAAGATGAAGATGAAGATGAAGATTCATTTGGTGATCCAGATTCGGAAATTCAGTTTACTCCTTTTTTCCCTGGTTAATGCAATTGGCAACTTTGATTTGCAATTAGAGTTACTTGATGGGAGAGATTGGAAAACAAGGTGAAACATGATGATGATGATGATGGAACTGATAAAGAATAACATTCAATGTAATTCGTGATTTTCAGGGAAGATCAATGGGAGTACTTTACAATTGAGAATTGAGGCTTAACATTGGAAGATGAAGGAAAACTGAAAGAGATTGAAGATCGACCATTACCGTGATTGGAAAGAAGTGTCCAATCAAAGCAAATCATCAAGAGAGAAAAAAAATTTGATAAAACTTGATTACTGTTCATCCAATTTTCGATACTCTTTTTTTTACCTCGTTAATTTTTTTCTCTTTTGAATTTGAAACTGAATAATCTGTTTGATTATCATGGCGATTTTCTGGTCAACATGAAATCATCTGGGATGATACGATTATATTGATATCGCAAATAGACTTGGAGTCAGTTACTCATCTTATAAAAGTTTTTGGTAAGATTTCGGGCTCGGACCTTTGAGAATAGTCGTCAGGTCAAACCGGGTCAAGATGACCGATCCTATGTTATTTAGATAACACATCAATATTTTGATGTTTATCTTCAACTTGGAAGGATTAGTAAGCTCAATTGAACTAATCGTTCGAGTTGAGCATGACCTTGAACCTTTGAAATTCCTGAATAATTCTTGTTCGATGTTGAGTGGATTTTCCCTCGAAAGATGAAATATTGTTTTCATCTATTCATCTTTTGGATAAAGTAAAATCCTTCTCAGAACTAAACTAATTCGGTTATCGTTTGAAAAATAAAACGTTAACCTAATTTGTGATATTGTCATGATTTATTCAGAGAAACAGGAAAACTTTGGTTAATAAAAATTCATGTGATAATTGTTTAAGTTTTTTCCCTCAAATAAAAGCAATTCAAGTTAATTAAAATTTTCAATTTCCTTCTATCCCTTATTATAAACTCGATAATAAAAGTAAAGATAATTTCAATTTCTACTGGCAAAAATTGACTAGATTTTTATGCAAATTTTAGTGAATTTATATCAAATTCATCTAAATGGTTCATAGAGATAATTGATGAGAGATATTATCTTATTATTATATTTACCTTTACAGAAGCTTCGACAAGGTTTAATTGGTTGGGATGTTGAGTTACAGAAGGAAGTTGATAATGAGCAAAGAAACAAAGGAAGAAGCGAATAACATTTAACGCTTAGAATTGGATCATATTCAGTTAATTGTATGTTAATTGTTTCCTGGTTTATTTCACCATCAATTGATTTCGGTAAGGTAACATGTGAATAACGTACGTTGTGCTTTATACAAAAAGCCACTTTCATTGGGACGCAATCATGTCGATCATGAGTAATCACCATGGGATCCAAAAGTTTTCCTACTATTTTGGTTAATTATGGTTAAGAATAGTAAAAGAGAGAGAGAGAATGAGAGAAACACAATTAACTAAATAGTATTAGATTATTGATTTGGAATTTCGTTCATTGGATCAGACGAATTAATAATAAGAACCAGTTAAATTGTTACTTCTTGTTTGTGTCTATGTAATTTTCCTATTTACTCAATATTCTTGACGGTTAATGAGAGATTATTCAATTTAAGTTACCATGAAATCATCATGAATAAATAAAAACCACTTGAGTTTCATTTACCATTAGTAAAGAAAAATATTAAGAAAGTGGTTGAGGAAAAGTTTTGCTCTTCCTGTAGTTGATTGTACAGTTGTAATGAATTCAATTGTTAATAAATTGCCAACACCACCATTGGAATCGTGTAATAGAAACCATGATAACAGTTGAATATAAACAAAAAGAATCAATTGATTTACTGATTTTACGGAACTTCCATCATGTACTTGGAGTTTTTTTCTTCTTCTTCTACTTTTTTGTTGAGTATATCAAATTTCATTCCAAGAATAACATGATTTGAATCATTAGGAATACATTTTTGTTTTCTCAAGTATCAGTGAGATATCAGATTCTCAACTGAACTTTTTATTTATTTTATCCTCTTCTTGTTTGATTGTATTACAATTGTGATCCTTTTGTGTTATATGTTGCTTTCCAATTACACTCATGTCAACAACAATTCTTGTTCTTGGTGAAAAAGTTTCAATATTATGGGAAACACAACATGTTTTTATGAATAATAATGAACAAACCATGATAGATCATGATGAAGATGATGATAACATTGTATCTGAGCTTTTAGAGATAATTTTTATAGGTAGAATACAAGAAGAAAAAAACTCAAGTACAAAAAGTAATTTAAATGCTTAAGGTGATTCTGGAAATTTTTGCATGCAGAGAGTTGAAATTTTTCATGATCTTATTATTGATCAGTGAAATTGAATTCAAAAGATATATATATCAACTTTCGTGTGGTAATATTCAATCCTTAGCTCAATTTATACATGAATAGACATATTCAAATACAGGGTGTTGGTTGTGACTTAGCGGGAAAAGTTCATTAATTATCTGTACATTTTTTTTTCCAGCTCAATCTGAACATTTCCATGGACATTGTATTAGTTTCTGAAGTAAAAATGTATTTTTTTCACTTATTTATGTAATGAATTTAAATTTTTCGATTAAAATTAGAATAAATTTCCAATATAATCTAATCAATAACTTGAATTCTAAATTATTTTTATCATGTAAATACAAATGGTAAAAAATACGTAACTGAATTGATCTGAAGTTAATATCATGAGCTGAATTTATATATTTGCGCTCATGTTATTTTCCAGACAAATGAACAAATTGAACAAATATTTCTGCCCCTCAATTAATTGTAACAGTAAATTTAATTTCCAATTTGTGGGAAATTATATCAATCAAATCGATACCTTTTTGATTAATTCAATTTAATCAAAGGGTAAGAATTATGATCAATTAAACGTCATGTTTTTAATCAATTTAATCTTATAATTGATGTAACATTAACTGACATTGTGTCCTCATTAATTATCACTTGATCTTAATGTTTAAGTTGATTAATTATCTCACCTTGATGATAAGCAACAATTGAGAGAAGTGTAAAACTTATGAATACTAAAAAAAGTGTAACCAAGCGCCAATAACATGGTTGCCTTTCAGAAGACGAGCAACTTTTAGTCCAATTAAAATTGAACCTCGAAACTCGGGGTGTTGATGAGGCGATCGATGAATGTTTATTAGGTAATACCAATGAACTTTTACCTGAATTTTGAACAGCAAGTTCCGGATCAGTGTTACCCTGTAATTCAGTTTTCAATTTCTTAGCTTGTCCTGAATCACTAATAGATGGATGATCGATTTGAGGTAAAGTTCGAGATCCAATGTTTCGACTTTTACTTTCTTCGATTGGTCCCTCAGAATTTGATGACGGCGATGATGATGATGATGATGATGGTGGTGGTGGTGGTGAAGATTCACCTCGAACTTTTTTAACCATGTTAATACCCTTTGCCCCTCACAACCTTTTACAGTGGTATCAAAGTGTTTACCCGATCCACTTTTTAGTAAATTGTACTTAGGCCAAAAGCCGTTACCATGATGTTCCGTCCATTAAGACGATGATTACATGATAAGATTTACTTTTTAATCGTCTCTGGTAATCCAATTAGAACTCACGAGAAAATAAAACTCGAACAAGATGATTAATTGAAGAAATTAACAAATGTAAATCAACACTGATAAAGTATCTTAATTAACGATGATTAATTACTTAACCATTTAAACAAAAGGCAGTGATTGAAATCAAATTACTGATTAATGTTGATGACGATTTTTACTTTTGATTACTTTTTCTTTGAGTTGTGTTCATGATAAACTTTTCATTCTCAACATTTTTCGTTTCTTCATCAATTATGATCAACAATTAATAGAAGACAAAAAAACAATGATGAAGATAATAGTTGATTAAATTGTTGTTGATAAAAAGGTAACCAGGAAGAGAATGAAGATTAGAGTGAGTGAGAGAGAGAGAGAGAGATTGAGAGTGAGAAAGGTATCAAAAGAAGGAGATAAAATGATGTTGAGTTTTTCTCCTGACAGAATCAACAGAATTCAGTGTAACTGGAATAGTGAAAAACCTGAAGTATCTTCATTAGAGTTACATGTATATTCTCACCTTGTTAACCATGGAGTGGATTCGGCGTGTTTTTAGTCTTCCCCCATCTCTGATCATCTCTGATCATCTTTTATCTTCTCCATGTTATTGGTCTGAATGATAAAAGATAAAAATCAATGAAAACTTTTGGAAAAGATGCTTTTTCGAGATTCTCTCAATGAATTGGTCTTTTTATACATCTTCTTCAATACTTACCGATATGTAATCATATTTAGTTTCCATCATGGTCAACATGGTTAATATCATGGAGTTCATGTAATATTTACTTGAGATTTTTAAATTTACTGGTAAACCTAACAAACTATTATCACTGATTGTATAACAATCAACAGATCATTAATATTAATGATGAATCCTAATCAATGTTGAATGAAAGCAATTCAATCAACACAATTATCCATTATTCAAGTTTACCTGGTAATTGGAGCTACTTTTCAACCAATTAATTCAATCTCATAGTTAATCAATCATTCAGAGTTAAATGTTAATTTATTAATAGTTGTTGTGAAAAATAGTTTAATTTAATCATCTAAAATTAGATTACAATAATCAATTTAAAAGTTGTCAGTGTGAAAACTAATCAATGGACTTTTTTTTCATCCAATTTAATGTTCTTGTTAATTGATGGATGTGATTCCATATGATTTGTATTTTGATTGATTGTCAATTTTGATTATATAAAAAGTGATTTTTTTACTTAATTGTTGATCTAAAGTTTATCTTCAGCTCGAGTTTCACTTAATCCTTGAATGTTAACTGATTCTTTGCCATCACCAATTTCAAATCTCACTTTGGTTGATTTATTGGCATCTTCTTCCAGTGAATTATTGGTCAAACTGACCCATAGATGAATAATTAACGGGACTATCACGGAAACTGCTAGAAAGTGATAAGTTGTCCCTGGTGCGGTGTCAATTGTGGCCTTGAAAATTGCCGTGGTCTGCATACTGGCAAAAGTGGTCCCAATGCTTGCATACATGAAATCATTGCTAAAATTTGACCGATCTCATTGAAATCAATGATTCGAGTGAGACATGATCGAGTCGCGGGAATTGCGATACCAGATAAACAAAATGCTAACGAGCCAATGATATAACATTCAACTGTTGGTATACCTTTGATTAGATTACCAATGAGATGAGATAATATCCCAATTGCTGCGACTTCGGCATCGTCCAATTTAAAAGTATTCTTGAATAACATGGATCCACTAATGGTTCCAAATGATTGGATTAGTTGAATGTAGCCATAAGTATTTGAGTATTTCTGGTAATCCCAGAGAAATGCTTTCTCCGTATATTGGAAACCAAACATTGACTCGCTAATTAAACTTATGAAAACGAGTAAAACACTCGAGGCTAATAAAGTGACCTTTTTACGTCCATTATCGGGACGATCACGTAGGAAAGTTTTCATTGTAGTTTTAACGTTATTGAAGTCAAATATATCGGCAGCAATTGCCCAAGCTCCTATTTTGTCATTCGATTGAACGTTATCGACCTTATTTTCACCATCGGCAAGATCAATTTCTGTCATCGATGTTTCCCCTGTTGCAGATGATGATGTTGGTACAGCGATGGTTTTATCTGATTTAGAAACAGAATCATCGATGAAATATATCGCCCAAATTATGGCGATTATCATGGTAATCGCACTCGTTGCAAATACGCCGGTAAAATTACGTTTTCCTGGGCCAAACCACGTTTGTGCGGCCAATATTTTCCCACCAAACATCACGGCGATCGGATAAGCTGCATGAATGGATAAAATGATTACAAGAAACAGATTAACGAGATTACCCAGATTAGAATTAGTTTACATCATATTGCACTCTCTAATCAGCATTGAATTGCTCTAGCAATTTAATCTAGCAATTTTGTAAGAGCAATTAATGTATATCTTTCATGTGATATATTTGAATTGGAAAAAAATAGTTTGTTACCCAATGATTATCATTAAGTGATAAATTTTAAATTCCTAATGCTCCCAATCTTAAATCTAATTAAGTTTAATTCTGGTACAAAGTTGATTATCTTTGGCTAATTGTCAATTCATTGATGTTCACGTGTTAAGGTTGACAGAAATTTTAATAAGTGATTGATTTTCGTGTTTCTACTTCAGATTCGAGCTCTGAGAGTTTGGAAAATATTCAATTGTCATATTTTTATATTCAGGTCATTCCGATCATTCTGTTAAGATAAAATTTCAAGTTCATGTAAAGACGAGAATCAATAATGAAGCAAAGGGTGAAGGTAGCAACTTTTTAGCACATTTAGTTACAGGAATACATGAAGATTTATCTTCGGTCGATCCCGTAGTCCCAATCTAATAGCATTACGATAATCAACTGGAGTGTTTTGTCCTTTCGATGAGGGCATTGCATTTCCTAAACTTCTTGAAAAGTTCAATTGCTTGGAGAGGTTGTTACAAAGTTACCACCACGTTTTCTGCTTCATTTTTTATTTTAAATTTGATTCAGATCATCAAATGAACCCTTATATTAACAGAACAGCCTAAATGACCTTGATATTAAAATATCACACCTGATTATTATCCTCATAAGCCTCATAGCTTTGTGGATTTGATTGCAGCAAAAACTAACTAAACAATTAGTAAATTAGTCTACTGGACCAAATCTTAATAATATTCTGAACTCAAATTAGAGCAACCTAAGAGGTGATCTTGACTTGAATTGTAGCTCCATTGGTTAGTGAATTAATTACTTGGAGAATCAAATTAATTACCTGTAAATATGAATAAATCAACGATGGCAAATCTTACTGATCTAAATTTTTGAGGCGTTTTTTTAGCTGCATAGGTAAAGGAAGCAGCAAGAACCAAAGACTGACCACCACCGAGACCAAGTGAGAGGTAAGCCCAAAGTGAATAGATGACCGCTTTAAAACAAAATAGAAAACAATTGAGATGTTTAATTGTTGTATTCTCAAGCAGTTAAAGTGCATTAATTACTCACCTACATCAAAGTAGATACACTGGTAAATCATGATAAGCGATTGAATTAAAACACCGACACATGGAAGAATCAAAAGTGACCTTATATGAGATGGATATTTATCTATCCAATAGCCAAAGAAAAACGACTGAATTACTCCTGGAATTGTGGCCACCAAAGTCTGATAATTGTGAATCGATGTGGCACCGATCAGAACCTGAGACTGAATCTCAGCTGTTGAAGTTTCACCGGAAGATAAATTGTCACATAGACTTTCATCTTGACCAAGTTCATTGAGACAAATTTTGGACTGAGTAAGTTCAACATTGGGAACTTGATAAACACCATAGCCGAACATGAATAAAGCCATGTAAACATCAATACGAAGCAATTTAATCAATTCAATCATCTCCTTAGGCTTAACCATGATGATAATTTTTATCGATGATTAACCAATTTGACCAAAATTCAAATGGATTATGAGACAATTTAAACTCAATCAAGAAAAATAAACTCAAACTTTTACCACTCTAATCAAAAGCACCATGATAATTATGATCAATTTAACTTTGGTTAATGAGGTGATTAAATGTAATTTAATTGATAGTGATTTTTTTTCCACAAACTAATCATAACAATTAACAACCCTGGTAATTTGATTAATCTTATCTTATTGAGCAGCTACCGAGAAGATTTTGATAGTATTGTTAATTGTTAATAATCTTTGTAATTGTTGTGATAATTGACAATTATAAATGATCAAAATGAAAGGAGTTTCCAAAATTAATCAATTGGCTTCGTACTAACTTAATGTGTCAATTAATTAACTTTTTTTTGAGTGTAATTAATTAAAACATCGGACTTTAGTATGTGATTGTTTCAATTGTTGATTAATATTAATTGTTGATCAGATAATTTCATTTGCATTTTATTATATTTCCAATTAAATCATAACAAAATTTTCAAGTATTTTCATTAATATCATAATCCAGTTAATTGTGATTAGTTGCAAATGAAAATAAATCCAATTAGTTAATCAAAAATTAAACTAAACCCAATTGGCAACAATCCAGAGACGACCAATTGATTAATAAGAAATTAATCTTACCTATCAGCGATGATTAGCTGATTATGAATATTGTTTTCTTGTTGATTGTATTAAAAAATTGGGTTAATTACAAAGAGTTTTAATTGTGAAAATTAGTTGAATTTAGGTAACAATTTAATTGCGCATGCGCAGTAGAAACTTTGAGTCACATGTTTACTTTTGAATTTAGGTTTTCATTTTTGTCTCTTGATTGTTTTGGTTTAGGTGTTTAATTGTAATTCTTAATGATGGTGGACAACTTTTGGTCTAAAAGTTTAAATTCACCAAAATTCATTGTCGGTCCAATGGTCGATCAAAGTGAACTTCCGTTTCGTTTACTGTGCCGTTCATATGAAGCTCAGTTATGTTATACTCCAATGTTTCATGCCGGTATTTTTGTTAAGGATCCAAAATATCGTAAAGAAAATTTTGTCAATTGTGAAAATGATCGACCTTTAATTGTACAATTTTGTGCCAATGATCCGGATACCTTTCTGGAAGCAGCTAAATTAGTTGAACCTTATTGTGATGCTGTTGATCTTAATTTAGGTTGTCCACAAACGATTGCAAAGAGAGGTCATTATGGTGCATTTCTTGAAGATGAATGGGATCTCCTTAAATCTATGAGTAAATCACTTGTCAATTATATTCCAACAAATGACTAATTAAGTTCATCTTTTTCTTTCTTCTCCCCTTATAAAGTCTCTAAGGTTTCAAAAGAATTGACTATTCCGGTTACTTGTAAAATCAGAATATTTCAAGATATTGACAAGACAATTCGATATGCTCAAATGTTGGAACAAGCTGGTTGCTCCATGATCGCTGTCCATGGTCGGGTCAAGGAGCAGAAAGGAGTTCTAACTGGAGTAGCTAATTGGAAATATATCAAAGCAATTAAGTATGTTTACTTAAGAGAGTTATAGAAATTGGTTACTTTGGACCTGATACATTTGGGAATAATATTGTTTTCTTTGACTTTTTATTTTCATTGTTTCAGGGAAAGTGTAAAGATTCCCGTTATCGCTAATGGTAACATTCAAAGTCTCGATGATGTTAATAGGTGTTTAAAAGAGACTGGAGTTGAAGGTATCATGTCGGCCGAAGGTGTACTTCATAATCCCGCTCTATTCAGTGCAATACATCCTCCCGTTTGGAAAGTGGCCGAAGAATATTTAAAATTAGTTGAACAATATCCAGTGGTTTTGTCAATCGTCCGAGGACATTTATTCAAATTTTTTCACATCTCCTTGTCGATTGAGGAAAACGCTGATTTGAGACACTTATTGGCTAAAGCAAGTGCTCGCCCTCAGCTTCATGAGTTTGTCCGATTAATGAAAGAGCGATATCAAGAGAAACTTGAATTGGATGATTTAGATTTTCATGTTCCAATGACAACCTTACCTTTACCACCTTATCTGTGTCAACCTCATTTCCGTCCATCACCGCCATTGAATAAACCAACGGGATCTGAAGAGACGAGTAAGAAACGTCCCATTGAGAATGACTCGGAAACCTCTAAGACTAAAAGATTAGCCAATGAAGCTCGTCTTCAGGCCAAAAAAGCCGCTAAGGAAGCCTCTGGACGGAAATTACCTCTTTGTACCTCTTGTCCTAATCCAAGAGGAGTAAAATGTGATTATAATCTCTGTAAAACTTGCTGTCGAAACAAAGTTTTCAAATTAGTTCTTGATTGTGTCGGTAAGATTTCACCTTAAACCTTAAATTACTATCAAATTGTATCAACTAATTTGTTGGTATTCTGTTTTTTTTTTCGTTGCAGGTCACAAACTAATGTTCAAAACAAGGAAACGACTGGCCGAGGAAAAAGAAGCAATTAAAACAAAAGAACGTTCAACAAACTTAAATCAACAATCAACAATCAACAATTCGTCAACTGTTTTAACCTGTGAATAGAAAGTTAAACTTAATTTATCAATCCAATCAACTAATTGATCAACAAAAAAAGAAGCTACTACAATTAAGTTTTGTAATAATATCTTAACTCTATGTAAATATTTTTACTTAATATTTATCTGAAAGTTTAATGATTCAAAGTGATATTCATATTTTAATTAATCAACTGAGTTAATTCATCACAATTTGTTATTGTTTAAATTGTCAAAATTTTCCCGACAAAATCAACATGCAATTAGTCAGTGAACTAAAATGAGACGAACGATAAAATTTTATCATTTTCTTTGTTAACTTGTTTTCAATAAATCTCTCTAATTATCCTAATAATTAATTAGAATATCAATTAAGAGTTGAATCAAAACGAAACTAGAAAGAAAGAGACTTTAATAGTGACATCTATTGGTCTTCTGATTCTTATTCTGTTATTCAATCATGAATGAATTCATTTCAACATTGAAACCTTGAAGATGGTGAAATAACCAGTTATTAATTGCGAATGTTAATTTGATTGTTTTCATTGTCAAACGAATCAATTTTCACTTTAAGATTGTTGAAAATGTTTCCACTGGAAAATCATCAATTGATAGTTGGTTTGTTTTCCATTTTTCTTGTGAATTACTTGATTAAATTTCTAATTAGATTGTGGCGATTTCCTCCTGGACCTTTGGGTTTTCCTATTGTTGGTTATCTTCCTTTCATTAAGAAAGATACTCACAAACAATTTACCGAATTGGCCCAAAAGTATGGACCAGTTTTCAGTCTTCGAATTGGTAGTTTCAATGTTGTCGTGATTAATGGTTGGACAGCAATTAAGGAAGCATTTGCTGATGATAATCTATTAGCTCGTCCAAATGAAGATTATTTCACTATTGTTGGTGATCAATCAATTGCTGAAATGTCTGGTGATAAATGGAGAGAACAACGAAGAGTGACCTTGACTACTTTACGAAATGTTGGACTTGGTAAAACGAAAATGGAGGAAACAATTAGAGAAGAAATTAATTGTTTCATTGAGAAGATTAAAAAAGAAACAGGTAAACCTCTTGATGCTGGCGAATTACTGTCAACTAGTGTACCGAACAATATATCGACTCTTTTGTTTGGACATAAATTCGATTACGATGATCCTCGAAACATTGAACTCGAAAGTAATTTCCGTAAACTTCAGGTCTCTGGTAGTTTTATCAATGGAGTTGTGTACATGCCTTGGCTTGCGAAGTTAATTTTACGATTCAAATTTCTGTTCTTCAAAAAGATTCTTGATGCTTTGGCCGCTATCGAAAAGTGTATCTCCGATGAGATCGATCAGCATCAACAGAGTGATGAGGAAATTGTTGATTATGTTGACGGATTTTTACAAGAGATGAAGAAACGTTCAGACGATAACGAAACGACCTTTACGATAAAGACGTTGAAACGAAACGCATTGACCTTTTACTCTGCTGGTTCAGATACGATTCGTTTCACCCTTGAATGGATGATGCAAATTCTTGTTGCTCAGCCAGAGTTTCAGGACAAAATTCGAGAGGAAATTTATCAAGTTCTGGGAAGGGAAAGGTCACCCGACAATATTGATCGTCAACTGATGCCCTACACAATGGCCTTTATTTATGAGGCTCAAAGGTACTCGTCAATAGTACCGATCAATTTACCTCGAAGGACAACTAAAGAAACGATTATCACTGGAATGACAATTCCTGAAGACGCTGTTGTTTTGTTCAATTTTTGGTCAGTTCATCGAGATGAAAATCTTTACCCCGACCCCGAGAAATTTGACCCAAAACGATTTCTTAATGAAGATCAATCCAAAGCAATTAAACCTCCATATTTGCTAACTTTCAGTGGAGGTAAACGCGTTTGTCCAGGGGAAAGTTTTGCGAATCTTCAACTGTTTCTCTATTTGGTTAACATTGTTCAGAATTTCAATATTAAATCAGCATCTGAAGGTGAAATTTCATTGAAAGGTAACTATATGTTCACCCGGTTCATCAAAGATCCCGTTAAATTGATCTTTACAGAAATTAACGCCGATTGTTAAACTTCAATACTCGATCAATCAACAAGCTAACAAGAGACCAGAATTTTTTTATCGATATTTACAACAATTAAATAGTTCGCTAAGCAATTAAATGACATTTAAATTGTAAAAATATTTGATGATTTTACAAATAAATCAATTGATTCACAACAATTAGAATTTACTTTGAATCATTTTCAAGTTTGATTTTGTGAACAAAAATTTTATCAATGGTCATGTTTTCATTCAGTCGGTCATCTGTTAATTCAATTAGTTTTTAATTTTTCTGGCTAATTAATTGTTCACTGGGACAAGATTTCAACGCGTACATTTTAACGGGATATAAACCTTTTGGAAATTGATATTGACGCTTTTCACACACCAATTTAAGTCCACTTTTGATGAAAAGGTCCAAATATAACCAATGTGGCCTGGTAACTGAACTATCATTCATATCATCATCAATTTGATCGGAAGATGTATGATTATCCTTGATTATAATTAACCCATCAGGTTTTAAAATTTGTTGACATTTATGAAGAAAGTCAACTAAATGGTCATCAGTTAAATGTCCAGTTACCCATTGGCACCAAATGAGATCATACTTTAAATCATCTGAAGGATTAAATTGATGTAGCGATGAACAAAACGCTTGACCGATTCTTTGATCGTAAATATCTGGACCAATATGTTGACGAGCCTCATTGAGAAACGATTGATTAACATCAAGAAGATCAACTTTGTGAAAATAATCGAGCAATAAATTTTTGGTAACCCTTCCAATCCCAGCACCACAATCCAAAGCCCGTCTCTCATTTTCAACGGGCACTTGATAATCGTTCTTGATTACTAAAAGTTAGAAAAGAAAATACAATTTGATTAACTGTCCAATCAGGTAGACTAATTGTTACCTTTCTTTTTCTTATTCGGTGATTGTAAAGGCTCAATGAATTGACTCAAAAATCTCTTGGAACCCTTTATATCAATCGATGAGATGTGAGCGAAACCACCGAGCATCCCGTCCACGGTGGGATCCACATTCTTCCAATACTTGGCACCATTTTGATAGAAATCTTTATCCACTTTACAACCATTAATGAACATTTTCGGACTTGGATTGGTCCAAAATAGATAATTAATTAGAACAATTAGTTTATCAATGAGAAACAATATGACAACAATAGATTGTGGATTCTATCCAATGGACAAGAAACAATCAACAGTAAATCTGATTAGATTAACAAACTGTCACAATTTACATTTACAAGAGCAAATCAATTGATACAATTGACGATTAATTAGTGGTAACAATTTACTTTAATTGGAATTAACTGATTGGTAAACAAGTGAAAACAATGTAAACAAAAGTAAACAACAAATAGGAAGAAAAAACCATAAACAAGAATTGATGTTAATCGAAATTTATTAAAAGTCCCTCGGCTTTAATACTTTTTTTTTTTGGAAAGTTAGTTGTTCAACTTTGATTTGTTTTCCATGCTAATTGTTGTTTATGGAAACAGTGAATTTATTAAACTCTCAATTGGTTAACTTTTGATTATTCTAATTGTCATTTACAGTTTTGGTTTTTCTTTCGTGTAAAAATTGATCGCGTTCATTTTTATACAAAAAGTTTGGTTTGTTTCATGTATTCACAGATTCGAGATTAATTATGGTTGAGATGATCAATATTTGAGAATAGAATTAAGAATCATTAGAAGAAGATGTATTTTCTTCATTTAGATTTTTAATTTCTCCACTGTGGAAATTGTTAATTTCGTTGCTTGATTGACGGTGAACTTTAATTGTATCTTTGATACATGAGAATACCATTGGTAAGGGTTGACCGTTTAAACTTTTCCATGAATTTGAATACCATGAATGAACCATTGTCGGTGAATCAGCTGATGGATTGTTATTAATTTTAAACTGTTCGGATGGTGGTTCAATCTCATGTAAAAGTTTACCAGATCGAAGTGACCAGAATCGTATTTTATAATCTTGACCAGAAGAGCAAACAACATCAACTGATTCATCAACACTAATTGGAATCTTTTTACAATCATTTACGTGATTGGAAAATGAGAAAATTGGTTCCTTTGAGTTTCGTCGATCGGTAAGGAAAAGTTTACTATCATGACAGGAGACAATCAGTTGATTGTCATTCTTAAGTGGATAAAGATAGGCGATTGTTTTAGATTTCAGGTCACAATCATCGATTTGCTTTTTACTTGTTACATCGAATGAGATTAAATGTCCATAATTGGTTCCAGAATATAAACGTTTACCATCTAACGAGAAGACGAGAGAAGTGGCCTTTCCTTTGAGAACTAATTGATTATGATCGTTACATGGTTGATTTGGTGTAAATAAACGGATATGATTCTCACTTCCAATCGCTAAAGTATTATGAGTATAGGGACAACAGCTAAATGATGGTTCTCGTATTTCATAGTTACGACTCCAATCTTGAACTTGTCGACGGGCACCAGTAAGGTCACTATTATCGATATATTGTATATTACATGATGAGAATGTTGAAAGATCTCGTTTACAATGGTTAGTTAAACACATGACAGCTGAATATGGGGAATCGGTTATTTGTACCATACACAAATCTTCAACCTTTGTACCTCTTGGAAACGCATTGATTATGGTACATTTAGGATTATCTTTGAAATTTGATACTTTGATGTGATGGATAACGGAACCATTTCCGTCAGTTGAATTCCAAACACCGAAAAGTGAATCGGTTGACGCTTCACCAATAAGATAATGACAATTGGCACCTTTCATTTGGACTCCTTTGTAATCATAGATTTCCAATTGTTTTGATTGTTCACATTTCATTTGAGCAAAACGTCCGGAGAGAAGACACTCTTGGACATTTAGACCAGAAGAATCCAACATATTTAAACGAGTTAATTGTGAACAAACGTTCCTAGGTGAAGGAATTGATGGTGTTGACGAACAATTATTTAGATGAGGATGATATTTATCTCCTTCCAAGATTCGAAAATGGCGTTTTTTAACTGGATCATAATAGAATCCATCTATTTGCATACTATTGTTTTTCGACATGTTCATTTGGTGAACAATTTAAATTCTGAAAACAAAAAAAAAAGAGAGCGAGAAAAATGTATCAGAATCAAAGAAACACTCAAGTGATTTTGTCATAATATCGATAAACAAAATGATCTCATTTCAATCGGAAATATGAAAATGGAAAAGAGGTTAACATGAAACAAATATTCAATCAATTGATCAACCAAATGGTAATCAAATCACTTACTTAACTGGGTCAGTGAGTAAATGAGTTGGTTTCCCAAATTAATAAAGCTAATTGATTCAATTGGGTAGTTAAAGAGTGATAATAAAAACTTGAATGATGGACACTCATAAGATTAGTATCAGGGTAGTAATTGACTATCGGACTATAAGACATAGTAGCTCTTTAAGTGGTCATAATCAGATACAACTGGACACTAGGAATGAGTCACCAATTCGGACAATCCAAACAAAAAAAAAACTGATTCTCTAAAAGTGAAACAATGTGATATTGAACAATACAAAAAGCGCGTTGAATGGACTCTCCATTAAAACGATAACAAAAAGATCAACTTAGATCGCAATGATTGTGACCAATTAAGATTAGCAGATTTATGTATAAGCTGATTAACAAGTTGGTGATAATTGTGATTAAAAAAATAGATTCAAACAATAAACACTATCCAACAACAAACCTATGTAAAAATGGAAATGAGAAAATGTTTTGGTTAGAAAATAGTAAACAAAAGGGATTAGAATTTGTAATTAATTAACTTACCTGATTTAGGCCAATTTAGGTGAATCGGTTGAAAACCAAATGGGTAATAAATTAATGGAAAAAATGGTTATGTAAATCAATTGAGAATAGAATCAAATTGATTTACTTAATTAATTAATTTGTTAAAAAGAGAAGAGTAAACAAAAAAGTAAACAAAAGCTTTTAGACCAAAATTTTGGTTCTCTTTCTCTTTTCTCTGTCTTTTTTTGTTTCGCTTAAATATCGATATTGCTGTGGATTATTGCGTCATCATCGATAATCGGAAAATCGGTTTTTAATCACAATCATTAATTGTTAATTGTGAACAATTAATTGAATCGTTTTCCTGTTTTTCTATCAATCCAACTGAAAAAGAAAATGATTTTGATTTTGAAAAGAGAAAAGTGAAAAGTGAAAATCCTTTTAATCTTGATGATTGTAGCTCTTTGTTAGTTAATTAACTATTAATACATTCATGTTGATTGTGATTCTTTCATGAGCAATTAATTTGCTTTAGGAATATAATAAACTTGGAGCTGTTAAGTATTTGCTTTGAGCAATCAAATTATTCCAAAGTGGACTTGGATAGGTTCGTCCGAGTAATTTGGTTGTATTGTGAACGGGCAATTTTAACAAAGCACAAGGAGTTTGGGTAATTGTTAGAATCTCAAGTAAATGTGATTCAATGAAATCGGTAATCATATCGGGTGATATAACTTTCTTTTGAAATAATCTTTCCAATACACTATCAGGTGATCCAATCTTGTTCTCAATGAATTGAATGTAATCAGTTCTATTTGCTTCTCGAGCAATTATGACAAAGTAAACATCCTTTGGTAATAAGGTTCCAAATTGGTTGATACATTTGGTCATCAAATGGGTTACAAGCCAAGAATTAACTGATAAAACTCTTTGGTTGATTTGGAAACAAACAATTGATTCATTGATCTTATACAATCGTCCGATCACCTCCTGTAACTCTGAATCGGGTGTTTTTCTAAGTACCAATGATCCGAATAGTCCATCAGTGATTACTTGAGATTTAGATGGATGACCAAAAGTGATGAAGATCATTTTAATCTCTTCAGTTTTAATCTCCGGTTTTGGATTAAACTCTTCAAACGTCAAGGTAAAAGATGAAAGGGTTTTACAAGAAGATTCATAAGTATCATCGTCTTCTTCATCATCTAAATCGACGGCTCGAGATGTTGGCTCCTTAATATCACCGAAGAAAAAATTCATTTTGACAATTGAAAAAATTTTCCTTGGACAATCAACTAAACCAAATTAAAGATTCTATTTACTTTTTAAATGGAAACAAAATTTTCTGCTTAGCAATGTTACCAATTGGGGACCGTTGAGAAATTTAATCGAATTTTCCTTGCAATTAAATTGGAATCAGAGAATTAACTTAATTGTTTGAGTTTTACTATCGATCGAAAAAGAGAGCGAGATTGGATTTGGATGGTTAAAAGTTTTCTAAGTTAGTTGATTTAAATAGATTTGTTGACATTTTGGTAAGGGTTAAATTAAGAATGAATTTTTGTTTATTCATTTTAACGATTCACCATCATGACTTTGTTAATTTGCTGTTTGCTGGTTTGTACAATTAAATCTAAATTATGGACTTTCAAGATTCAACAATCTTAGAACCTCCAGAATGACATCCATCCTCTGTAAAGTGTATTATCAACTAGACTTTCGACAGGTCCAATAGCGACTACTGAAGGATCTTGATCATAAACGTAGGTTTGCATTGCCTTTTTTACGTCCGATGCGGTGATTGAATTGATTCGCTCTTCCATTTCAGCGATTGGTATTCTTCGGCCATAACATAACATTTGTCGACCAATATCTTCACAAATGGGAGTAGTACCATCCAATTGAAGTAACATGTTTGTCTTTAACATATTCTTAGCCCGAGTAACATCTGATTCTTTGACTGCTGATGATAAAAGATCAAAACTTTTACACATCTCTTCAATGAACTCGTTTATAACAAGTCGATCACAAACAAAGTAAACACCCCATAGACCTGTATCTTTGTAACAAGTATTAAATGATTGATAAGATGCACACAAATTTTTTTCAGCTGAAAGTTGAGCTAAACGAGATGTAACTGAATTTCCGCCACCTTGAGATCGATCATAAGAACCAAGAATCTAAAATAAAGTAAATGAAAATTTAAAAATTTATAGAGAAAAAGATGAAATCAAGATGTAAAAGAATATGATTAATGAGAGATAATACTTACGGTGTTTGCAACCATAAGAGGGATGTTATCAGGATTATCCCAACCAGCACCTTCAACGGCGAAAGCTCCATAAACGAATGGCATATCATCATCTCTTATTCTGAAATCACTTCCAGTGAATCGGCAATTGTTTATTTCTGGTATTTTAACACCATCATAAGTCACCTTGACATTGGCGAAATATTTCTCAGCCAATTTGACTAATTCATCGTGATCAACTCCACCAGCTCCAGCGATAACCATTCGAGGACCTTTGTAATTTCCTTCGATGTAATTTAACAAGTCTTGTCGGTTGATTTTCTTAATGTTTTCAGTGGGTCCAAGAATAGTCATACCAAGAGGAGTTCCTTGGTAAGCATTGGCATGTAAATGGTCAAATACAACTTCTTGCATATTTGACTCAACCTCTTGCATCTCACGAAGGATTACTGATCTTTCCCGTTCAATTTCAGCTTCTCCCAATTTGGAATTTTGAAGAATATCTGAAATAATTTCAAGAGCATGAGGAGCATCTTTAGATAAACATTTGGCATAATAGACAGTCTGCTCCCTAGATGTGTAAGCATTAAGATGAGCTCCCATATTTTCAACTTCCAATTCTAATCATGGTAACACAGGTAAGTAAGAGAGTGAGAAAGAACAAAAAAAAAAGAACCAAATTAATGAGAATCGATTAGAATTAAGTGTAGAATATAGTTAAACAAGTAAAAGAGATTAACTAACCTAAATCGGTTTGACTACGTTTATTTGTGCCCTTAAAGGCCATATGTTCAAGGTAATGGGCAACTCCATTAGTCTCCGGTGTTTCATATCTTGATCCAGCATCAATCCAAACACCAATGGTGGCAGTTTTGAGGCCAGAATTTTCCGTTGCTACCCTAATACCATTAGACAATTCGGTGACTCTGGTTTCTGGATAGTTAACCAAAATCTCACGAGTCGGAACAGCAGAAATTTTACGGTTTTTCAATCCAAACCGTTGAATTTGATTATTTTTACTCAAAGTTTGGATTAACCTTGGAGCATTTCGTAAAATGGTAGACGACATAATTAAATATTAACAATTAATTAATCACCGGAAGAAAAAAACAAAACAATCACAATAAGAGGATGAAAATCAGAACCCAAAAGTAACAAGGACAATTTAATGTGAACAAAAATTCATCCAATCGATGGATCGATTCACTTTGAACCGCGAATTTTGAACTGGAGAGAAAAATTAATTTTCTCAAATAATTTAGTTAATTATTTTTCTTTTTTTATTTACAAATTGAATTAAATGAAAAACTAAGAAAAATTAATCAAACTAATTAATCGACCAATGCTAATTCCATTAATAATTAAATTCTCTCAAGAATCGAAAAGAATTGAAGTTAATTGGTCGAAAGTAGAAAAATTCAAACGTAACAGAAATTAACAATTAAGACAATTAAGGCTGAGATGGAATCCAAATAATCTTGAGTTAATTATGTTTCTTTTGAAATTTTAATTGCAATGATTAATTGGTGATAATGAATCAATTCGATATCATTGTTGTTTAACCTTTAGAAAGAGATTTAGATTTCATGGTAATTTGTTGATTGTTCAAGTTAATGTTTGAGGGAAAAGGTTAACGATTAACGATTTTAATTTAGAAAAGAAAAGAGAAAAAGTTAATTACAATTAAATTACGTTAATTTGTTTACTGATTTTGTATTAATCTATTATCACAAGAGGGAGAAAGAAAAGAAAGTAAAATAATTGAGACTGTCTGTTGATTGAGTTTTGATTATCTTACTTGAAGACAACAAGTCAACAACAATCAGTTAAATTGTTGTTTCTATTTCTTTAAATTGGTTAATTATTCATTCAATTAAACAATTTCAATACTATTTCATTGAATTAACTGTTCCCTTTTTCCGGTTTTCGAGTTTAATTGTTGTCGAAATTGAAAACGGTAAATATCAAATTCGTTTACGTGATTTTTGCTTATTACTCAATGAATATTTCAGTAACTATGTTGTGATTTATTTGCCTTTTATTGTTGATTCATTTTTCTTATTGATTAATTTGATTAATCGTTAATTCAATTTACATAATTATGTTCGAAGCTTTTACCAGGAAAATATCGTCACGAACTAAATCACTCGAAACAATGGTCTCTATTGAGGAAGCCAAGAAAATCGTTGGTTCGTTTGTTGTTGATGATCTGCTAAAGGTTTGATTTCAAGATGATTTAATTTATCGGAGAATTGATTGTTTATTTTCTAATCACAATTAAAGGATAATATGATTCTCGGGATAGGAAGTGGATCAACAATAATTCCTGCAGTAGCCAAAATTGCCGAGAAAGTATCACAATCTAATTTAAAGGTTAAATGTGTCCCGACATCTTTTCAGGTAAGAAACATAATCAATTTTAATTGTTCACCTTTCTAATTATTTCAATGGTTCCTTTTATATTTTCATCTACTATTAAATGAATTAAATCAAATGTTCACTTATCATGTTATCCTTAAATCTATAGTTTAAATCCCAAAACTCAACGTTGGTGTTTTTTTTGATTGTGTTCAAATCAAATTACATCAAAGAGGAAACTCTTGAGTTTTTATCATCAGAATATTATTGACAATTAATGATCAATTTCCTCAATCTTTTTGCTAATTACATCGGTTTTTTCTTCTTCATGTATCATGTATCTAATCAATTTAGTCTCTTTTAATTTCTTAGGCTCGTCAATTGATTCTATCAAATAATTTACCTCTTTATGATCTCGAAACTTGTCCAAAAATTGATCTGACAATCGACGGAGCGGATGAAGTGGAGACGAAAACTAAATTCTGTATCAAAGGAGGTGGTGGCTGCTTATTGCAGGAGAAAATTGTTGCTTCAGCTTCAACACAATTAGCGATTATTTGTGATTACACGAAAATGAGTAAACAATTAGGTGAAAATTGGAAAAAAGGTATTCCTATTGAAGTGATTCCAATGAGCTATGTTGTGGTCAAGAATAAGATTGAATCAAAGTTTGGTGGTCAAGCCAATTTGAGAATGGCCAAAGCAAAAGCAGGTCCATTGGTCACTGATAATGGTAATTTCATTCTCGATTGGGTTGCTCCTTATAATCAAGATTCTGCTACTCAATGGGATCAAATTAATCAATCGTTGATGATGATTCCTGGTTTAGTTGAGACTGGATTGTTCATAGAAATGGTTGATTTCGTTTACTATGCTGATCGACTTGGTGCTGTTCACAAGATTTAGAATTACAATTTTTAGATTGATTGATTTTTCTTAAACTCATCTTTTTTCATCTCTCTTTTAACCAACACTCTGTTTCCATTGTACAGTCAATGAATATTCAATCTTTTGATTGGGATGTTAATCTTAATTGTATCGATTAAAATCAATGATGAAAGGCAATTATTATTATTATTTGATAAAATGGAAGCGAAAAAAATTGATTTGAATTCCTAATGATAACCAAGAAAATTGTGATTTTGATACAATAGATTTTGTTTTTAAATAAGTATTCAGTTTATAACATTTTCCAATCATAACCATTGAGAAAAATTCATCTCGATACTTTCGTCACCATTGTTTCCTTGAAGTTTTCATTTTGAAACAAATCGTAACACAATTTTTTTACTGATTTTCGAGAAGCCAATTAACTCGATTTGTTTTTTTTTCACAACTAAAATTACATTTAACAGCTCTTATTGTGATTGTGGCAGCTAATGCTTGAAGAAGCTCGGCCGCTTGACGGACTTCTAAATGGGTTCTTGTGTCCGAAATCCAATCTTTTGCTACTTTACGAGGAGCTCCTCGCAATTGATTAGCGTATTTCAAGGCTTGTTCAATATTACGTTGATTGAGACTATGTTTAACTCGAGCAAGAATTTCAAATGTGTCCCATTTAGAAGGGTCAACTTGCATGGTTCCAGATAATTCTTGTTCAGGAATTTTAACAGAATCGATAATCAATACAGATTGTAGGTAGGACAAAACGTATTGACCAAGAGATCCTCCGTTATCTCCTATCAAAGCGACGCGTTTACAAAGTTTGTCCACTTTTTTGAATCTTTCGATGAGACTGTCCTCATTGTGAACTCCTTCTACGATGGCATCATTAGGTATACTGTTTAGAATTGACGAAGTCATTGGACTTTGAATCGATAAACCATCAACCGTTTTCTTCATTGTGGTTATTTCATCTTTTAGTGGTTTAGGTTCGTTCAGTCCATTGAATTTGAGAGAATCTTTCAATGATTGACAGAGAAGCCATAATTTTCTTGCTCTAATTTCTTCTTCGTCCAACTTTTCCCGTGCTAAAAGAATTGAAATAGAAATGTTTAGTTAATTTACTGGCACAATCAATTGAGATTCAAATACCTTTTAAAACGCCTTCAATGTCGTGTAATTTGTTTAATGCTCCGCTAAGTTCTGAAAAATATTTATCTTTAATTGCTAAAATTTTATCCTCTTGGTCTAATATTTGCATTCTTTCCAGTTCTAATTTTTGGACTTCTAATTGGTCATTGAGATGGTCAAGGTAAACAGCAACTTGACGTTTCAGTTGTTTTATCAATTCTTTTTCATATTCATCGCGAATCAAATCAATCTGAAAATAATATTATGAGTGAGAATTTTTGTTTAAACATCGATAATTTATAAATAGAACTAACCTTTTTCTCAAAATCTGCTTCAAGTTCATCTATTTTTTTATATTGTTGAACCATCTCATGTTCAACAGCGGTTTCGGATCTTTGTTCACTTAATTGTGAGACTGGACTAATATCACTTTTATGAGCCTGGAAGGGAAAGAAAATTGAATTTAGAACAAGTTCATTGTAAAACACTGATGATTTAAATACCTCGATAGTAGATTTAGTTTCATCTTTTGATTCTTGAACAATTGGGACTGGTTTAACAATACCAACTGGTTTCTCATCTTTTACAGATTCTTTACTTTTACTAGCCGGGGTAACCTTAATTTCACTAGATTTTTCCACTACCGGTGATTTGGGTTGAGAAGATGTAGGGATTTCCAATGGCGGTGGTGGAACCGATGTGGGCTGGGGTGGTAGAGAAGAAGAAGAAGACATAATCGGACTCGAAGAAACAGTCTTACTAGACTCTTGTTCAGCTTGAGCTTTACTTCTTTCCAATTTCTTTTTCATCAAACTTTCATTTTGACTAATAGATTGAATTGAAGGTGAAGATTTAGCAGATTCATTAGCACCACTTTCAGATGGTCCAATTAAAAAATTCAAAATATCCTCAGCATAGGGAACATTTTGATTGATTTTCTTTCTAAAACTCGGATCATAGCTGTCATAGGCAATAGAACCACCAATACCAAGAACAGTTGCTCCTACAAGACTGACCAAAAACTTTCGGCCTCCACCCCTGGAAGAAACAAAATTAAGAATGAGAAACAAAGTAAATCAATTGGAAAATAAGTAAAATACTCATAAAAGAAAACAGAAAAAAACCAAATTACCTTGGACCGGTGCTTGAGAGCCTTTTCTCAAAGGGATTACATGATCGTTTAGGCCTCTGTAAAGACAAACATTTCGTTAAAAAAGGTCAACTAATGAGATCACAATCAACTTACCAGTAAACGCTTTACATTAATCACAGGGAATGGCCGACGAAGCATGAGGCAATTAACGATTTAATTAGTCAAACAATTGGAAGGTCAAAAAAACGTTTGACTTTAACATCAAATCAAAAAATCCAAACAGTTACTCTGAGGGATCTTATTGATATTACGACTTGAAAATGTTACGATTTCAAATGATAAAAGTTAATCAAGAATAAAAATTAATCAAATTAGTTAATTGTTATTAAATTCTATTTCCATATCCATAACTAAATTCTCACTTAAACATTAACTATTACGACTTAATTAATTTACTGTTTCCATTCTCGCCTCCAATAGAATTGAATTTCCAATGATTAATTTTCATCTTATTAACAATTGGAGACAATTAATTAATATCTCACAATTGATATTTTTATTCAATCAGTGTTAACTATTATTATTATTGTTACAATTAAATAAATAGTTTGCTTAAAGTAATTTAAGTCTATCCTTATGATTTTGAAAAATGTACTTGAAGCAATTAAGTTTTTGTTTTGTTGTGTTGAAAAAGCAAATGATGAAATCGTTAAACGTGATTAGTTAACACGATTTTGATTAATAAATTACTTGACTGTTAAAAAATTAACAATCTGTTGATTGTAACACGATTGTTAATGACAAAAAAAAATGAAATAAAATAAATTACTTAATGATTTTTGATTTGACTTCTATGAAACAATGAGTATAACATTCAAATACAATTGAGCGATATGAGGAAAGGTCATTTAAATGATTAAAAGCGATAATTAAACTCATCAGATGATTTTAACTTGATTAGTAACAATTAAAAGCTTTTATTGAAAAGTATTGAGCAAACAATTAGGCTAATTGTTGATAGAGAAAAAGAAAATATATTCAAATATATTTAGGTTTATATTACAATTGCTTTAATATAATCAATTGAACAAATAAAACAAATCGTATTGATTGAATTGTGAAGTTAAATTGTCTGATTAATTGAAACTGTTAGTTAGTGAGAATGATTAAATTGTTATAACAATTAAAAAGTGAACAATGAAATAACAAATAAAACCCCAAGGTAATGATTTATTTTTGTTCCCTCGTTAACTTGATTTGATTGTTGTCGACACACACAATCAATCAGCATAGAACCGGCTTTTGATTGTGAAAAAAAAGGCAAAATTTAACTTGTTGGACAAGAAGAAAGGATAACAATTAACTTAAATTGCTATCGATCCAGAGATAATCAACATGAGACAGCGAATTAATTGTTGATTAACAAAATGAAGACAATGAAGGTTAATCTGATTTAGTCGAACAGGAAAACTTTCTCTCATTATTTTGGGTTCGATAAGTTTTTTTCCGTTCGGTAGGAAAGAAAAAACTTTCTCCGAATTCAGAATTTACAATTTGTTCATTCTAATGATTAATTCGAGTGCGAGTGAGTGTGTGGTGTGTGGTGTGTGTATGTGTGTGTGTTTGTGATCAACAGCACGATGGTGATCAATGTAAGAGGCGATTTAACCGAAAAGAAAGAGAAAAAGAAAGAGAGATATATTGTACCAACACGAAAATCGAAACAGGAAAAAAGTTCAATATTGAATCTCGGTTGACTGTCTTTCGTTGATTGCTGAGAAAACAGGAAAATTAATTTATATCAATTTCAATTATTCGAAACAATTAATTTCGTATGATCAGTGAAACTCAGTGATTAGTAACATTATCAACTTGGCCCTTTAATTGTTGCCTTGGTTTCATTTAAATTGTTATGATATGTGTTGATTATTATGTTATGATTACTATTATTCCAATGGGATCAACAATTAACTGATACCTGGAAATATCAACTTGTTTAATTGCCAATTACTTGATCATAATATTGACATTTTGGTTGATTGTTTGGGTGATTTTTTGTGTTGCTCTGTATGAGGAGTTACAATTAAACAGCTTTGATTAGTTTTATTTGATAGGTTAAAGTGTTATCAATGTGAAAATTAGTATTTGAAACAAATTAACCAAAACAACAATCAAATTTAACAACAATCAACATGAAAATTAAAATATCAAGCGATTATTTAACTAATAAATCAACTAGAAACTTTTGAAAAGGGTAAGAGTTTGTAATTAAATTTGATTGACATTCATTTGAAAATCAATAAATTACCATTTGAATTGGAAAAGTGTTAATTTGATTGTAATCAGTGTTAATTTACCGTTTTAAATGTTAATTACAGAATCAATGAAAAAAGACAAAACAAAAAACGGTAAACATTTAATCATTATAATTAGTATAATGAAATTTTAATCAATGGTAATTAAGCACTAAAAGTTTTTTTAATTTAGTTAAAAAAGAAAAGGTAATCTACCAAAATATTAAAGTAACAGAATTAAATTGTAATAATTAAGTATCATCATAATCATTGGGATTTCTAATTGTAACCTTGTCAAAAAATGTCCTTGTCTTTTTGTTAATTTTGTTAAATTAGAAAATGAATTTAGATTCAACTTGATAAGATTAACTGTTGAGTATTAATAGTTTTGATTGATTCTTTCAATTGATTACCTGTATTATCAACAATTAACAATCAGGGATTTTAATGTTTTCCTTTTGGTTATGGTTATGATGATCACTGTCAATTCGCGTTGATAAACAAGAACCATAACTAACGATGATGATGACGATTAAACCAACGAAATTACCGTAATCATGATGATACCGAAAAGGTTCAAGTTCTGTCGCCCTTGAAAAGATTCTGTTCTGATAATGAAGATAACAAACCCTGAGAATTATAATAAACCCTAATTAGCTTAATTCTTTTTTCTCTTCTTCTTCTTCTCTTTCAATCATTTCTTTTCATTAGAACGTATTTGTTTTCGCAATTGTGATTATTTCGAAATAATGATAATATTAATAATAATAATGATAGAGATTAAATAATTCCAGTTATTTATCTGAATCCATTTCGATTTAATCGTAACCCACTCGTTATATGATCACAGCTCTCGCTCTCTCTTCGTGGTTTCAATATAAAAGAGGGAGAACGGAAGTTATTTCTGATAAAGATGAAAGAAAATAAATAATAATAGTAATTATAATAATTGAATATCAATAATTGAATAGAAAAAAAAAGAATTGAATGTTTGGTGAATTGTGACAATGTGAACATTTGATTGACAGAATATTTTTGTCATGAATTGACCTTAAACAGATGAGGCTTCAGGCTGTTTGTTTGGGATAAGTTTCGTGTAAAATTGAAAATTAAAAGATTTAAAATGAAAAAGAAGAAGAAAAAAGACGAGAGAGAGAGAGAGAGAGAGAGAGAGAGAGAAGAAGAAGAAGAAGAAAAATGACGACAATGAGGAGGATGATGAGAGAAAGTAAGACAGGTAAGAAGAGAGAGAGAGAGATAGAAAGAGAGATGGCAATTCCAGCCTTGAAGATGGTGGAGCTCAGGTAAATGTAGGAGGATGAAAGTGAACGTGATTGAGAGAGAAAGAGAGAGATAGAGATAGAGAGAAGTTACTGAGCTTGAAAAGTTGAGCTGAACGAACATTGTTTTATCAGCAAACCGGGAAAGAATTTTACAAAAGAAAAGAAAGACAGAAAGAGAGAGAGAAAGAGAGGGAGAAGGGAAGTGACAAGGAAGCTGTATAAAGGTATAAGAGTATGAGAGAGGGCGGTGATGTGTATTGAGAGAGTGGTGGGTATGTTGATGGTGATGGTGGTGATAGTTTAAGTGTAAACTCGAAAGTGAAAGTGGTTCTCTTGTTGATTGGGGAAAAATTGAGATAAATTTTCTCGATAAACTTGGAAGCCGCGTTTCGAAATCTTAGTTTTCGTTTTTTCTCTCTCTCTCTCTTCTTTCAGGTAAGTGAATCGTTGCTGAAGGAGAAAAGATGAAGATGAAGATGATGATAACAATGAGGATGATAACGTCCAAAAGTTGATTGTGTGTCGTTAAAATCAGTTTAACTTACCTTGTGAACAGTTTACAAATTAATTAATCAACAAAAAAAAGTGTTTGTGATAAGTTTTAAAGTGAAGAAAAAAAATTAAACTTTAATGTTCATTATGATGGCGATGAGGATGATGATGATGATGGTAATGATGAGGATGTTGATGAATTTAGTGATTGATTCAGTTGACCCCAAAAACAATAATAATTTTCATCTTCTCTATCCAGGGAATTAATTATCGTACGGACATAATCCATTTGGACTCGATTAGTGTACGGATTGGATTAATCGGATTTTCTGTTTCGTCAAACCCAAAATCCATTGGAAAAGTTAACTAATTGTGATTGTGATTAAACTCGATCATGGGAGCTAATTAACCTTAATTTGGAACGAAAAACAGGGAAACAATTTGAAAGAGTAAAAAAAAACGAAAGAGAAAAAAGAGAAGAAAAAAAAACACCAACAAGAAGATTCGAAATCGTAAACAACACAATTCAACCGTAAATCGACAAATCGACAAATCGACGAATCAAGTGTTCTAACGATGTATTCGGGAATGATGAACCATTTGGATTACTACCTGTTACAGAAACCAATTCATCCATGTAAAATGTTGTCTTCTGGTCCAGTAAATGGGTCATTTTTTGAAGTGACCAGGGGATTCATTCAATCGGTGAACACCATGGAATCAACTGTTCTTGTACCAACCCTGTTGAAGGATATTAATCTTGAAGGTGTTTCTTGGGTTCCGAGTTTGATGGTTAAATGTAATTATCGTCAATTGTTTGAAATCTATTGTGCAATTAAAAAGTGTAAAAATTATTTCACTGAAGTGGAAATCGATGAGGTTGATAAGATGACCAGTAATAGAAGATCAATTAAGACCAACAACAATTTGACCGACGATAAAACAACAACAACAACAACAATAGATGAAAATCCTTTACTTGTTTACGCCATCGAATCTGGTATTGGCTATTTATCACCTGATTATGTTATTAATTATTGTCAACAATTGGATCAATCAAAGGTACCGGATGTACCCTCTCCATCACCTTCTACGACAACCTTATCTTCATCATCAAATGCCAATTCTACAGGAAGTAATCGGAAACAGAAAATCTCACTAGATTCAGGTAATTGGAGCAGCAGAGGATCAGATTCAGTTGATGATGATTTTGATTTTGATTCAACTGGTAACGCGATCAACGGTTCAACCGTAACTCCATCGCCGTCATCGACAACAGCGACAGGGACAACAGCAAATGGAAATCTAATCAATTGTTTAATTAATTCACAAGTTAATCATCATGATGAAATGACCAACAATCTACACAGTGAATCGGATCAACAACAACCTTTGACAACACTATTAAACGCTACCTCGACCTACCTTCGTAACCTGAAGGCGCTTTTCAATCACCTGAAGGAAGTAGCTGATTTTGTTACCCAACAATATCTTCAAGCACTTCAACTCATTTAATTAACTGATTATCGTGGTTTCGCTCAATAGCAACGTCGTTACAATAATTGTCCATGACTTCAACTATTTCGTTTTAATTTTCTTCTTTCTCTTCATGTAATTACAATTTAATTACAATACCACAATCATTAACATTTCACCATCACTTCATTGTCTTTCATTTAATCTTACGTTTTTGGTTCTCGTCCTTAAGATTCAATCTAATTGTTCATCTCTCTCTCTCTCTTTCTTTGTGTCACTACAATTTGGTAATTGTTATCCTGTTAAATCAGCTTAGGTGTTTTCATCAATTTTTGGCTAATTAGTTAATTTGTTTACCTTTTCACCACATAACAGTTAATACAAACAAAAAAGTTCAAATGAAAAGATAATTGAAAAAAAAGATGAAGAAATTAAATTGATTCGAGGAAAATTGTTTAACTAAATTATCAATCTTTAATTTGCCATATTGTTATTCTAGTTTTTCATTTCACAATTTATCTAATTCATCAACTGGTTAATTGTTGAATGTGTTGTGTAGGCGATTAATTTATTGTCCTTTTGTTTTAATTATGAGAAAACTATATTTGTGATTTTCATTCCTACAATTTGATTTTTTCATTCAACTTTTTGTTTTCACAATTTTCTGTCATCATTGTTATTGATCAACAATTTAAACAAATTCTGATGTTTTTGTCAATCAAAAACACTTCAATTTCATATCAATTCAATTTCACACCAAGGAATCTGGTAAATTTATATAAACACCTAAATGGAATAGAAAATTATTAACTTTCAACAATTTATAACCTTCGATATGGAACAATTTGTTGTTTAATTGTTTGTGGTTCCAAATAATTACCAATTACAGAATCCATGGCTAATCCATTTAAATTGTTGGAATTAAATGTTTCCTCTTTCTTTAAATATATTCACTCTCTTATTGTATTGTTGATGGTCAATTCTTTTTATGATTGAACATACAAAAAAACAAAATTCGTTTCTGGACAATTTGTACAACCCCGATAATATAATTGCTGAATTGAAATAAAAATTAACTATCAACAAAACACAAGCACACACACAATACAATTATCAAATTTGATTGTAAAAGATTTATGATTGATTTATCTTTTCTGTTTTAGTAGAGAAAAACATTTAACATTTAATCAACCAGAAACTCTTACAGGTTTTCAATTGATAATGGTTCAAGTTGGTTTAGTGGATAATTTGAAAATATTATTTCGAGTACTTCCCAGGAAGTAAAATTCCGTCATATTTCTGTTGAAACCATTTCATTGATTCCTCTTTTGTTACACGATGTCGAGGTCCGATCACGTTGTTTTTTCTTTTTCTATCGGCTACATTGTAACCAGCTCTACCAAGAACCACGTAAAAATCTAAACCATAGATACCAATACCAGGGTCGTATTTGATTCCAAGATCGATGTGTTCTTGAATACCGAATCCAAAGTTACCACCGTCAGAGAAGTTTTCTTTCTTTAATTCATATTCTTTAACCTGGATAATTGGAGTGAAAGAAAAAAAATTATGAATTCAAGTGCACATGTTGTCACATCATTTAAGAGATAGAAAAACTAAGCTAACCTTTAAACCTTTTTCAAGAATTTCTTCGGCTTTAGCTCCTCGTACAGTACAATGAACAGCAATCTTTTCATTTTTACGAATACCAAAGGATCTAACTGTATAACGAGCTTTAGAGAAGACAGGCTGTTGTCCGGTCAATTGTTCCAACACTTTGGCTGCTCGGGTCAGTCTGTCACCAGATTCTCCAACACAAATATTAAGACAAAGTTTTCTAATATGAATTGTTCTCATAGTATTATTTTCATGCTTCTTTTTCATAGGAGCAACTGGTAAAGTTGGGGCATTGGTTCGGGCTCGTCCCTTTTTCTTGAATACTTTTTTCTAAAATCGAGAAAAAGAGAGAGAAAGAAAAAAAACACAAATTACAAAAAAAATCACAAAACACAAACCATAGACCAAAGTTAAACCAAAGAAAAGCAAAAAAATCGACAACAACACCAAACCACAGATACTTTACCTTTGCCATTTTAACTTAATTAACACAAAACAGTTCAAATAAATACAATTAAATTAAAGTTTAATTAAAGAAAATCACAAGAAACAAAAACCCCAAATGTTTATCAATTGAACAATTTAATGTTTTCTACTTTCTGGCTGTTCACATTTTCCGTTTCCGGGGGTTACCATGGAAACGACATTCGCGCCCTCTGTCAATGGAAATTACCGCTCATTACAAAAGTTGAATTTCTTTGTTCCCCCTCAATGTTTATCTAAATTGTTTTTCTGTTTCCAATGATTTTAATTAACTTTCCAAGATAATAACCAATCAACTTTAGTAATCACAAGTGGTTTACCAATAGATTAACTATGAAAATCCAATGAAAAGTGTATCAATTTGTCAAAGAAAACCGATTGGTTGGAGGAAAAAAGAGAAAGATAAGATTAAGGAAAAAGGAAAAGGTTGGAAACCATTAGCTGATTATCTTTACTGTTTCAATGGAAAAGAATATGATGTCAGGTTGTTATAAAAGCTCGGCCCCTTATCTCCTGAATCAGCAGTTTAAAATTCAATCTTGTTGTGCCAACACCTTAAATTGTTTAAAACATTTAATCAAATTGATCACTTTCTTTAATTTAATTATCAACATGTCACTTGTTAACGGTATTCCATCAACTAATCAATATCCACGTATTGGTAAACCAGCACCAGTTTTTAAAGGAACTGCTGTTGTCAATGGTTCATTTAAAGAAATCTCTTTAAATGATTATAAAGGAAAATATGTTATTCTTTTCTTTTATCCACTTGATTTTACCTTTGTTTGTCCTACTGAAATTGTCGCTTTCAGTGATCGTGTTGCTGAATTTAGATCAATTGGTTGTGAAGTGATTGCCTGTTCAACTGATAGTCACTTTACCCATCTTGCTTGGATTAATACTCCCCGAAAACAAGGTGGTCTTGGTGAGATGAATATTCCTTTATTGGCTGATAAAAATCTTTCCAATTCATTGAATTATGGTGTCTACCGAGAAGATGATGGTATTACCTTCCGTGGTTTATTCATTATTGACGATAAAGGTGTTCTTCGTCAAATAACCATTAACGATTTACCTGTTGGACGATCTGTTGATGAGACTTTACGATTGGTCAAGGCTTTCCAATATACCGATAAACATGGTGAGGTTTGTCCAGCTAATTGGAAACCTGGAGACAAAACCATTGTTCCCGATGTTGCATCAAGCAAGGAATATTTCTCAAAGGCTAACTAATTAAGAAAAAACTTAATTGGGTTTTTCTTCAATGCAACAATTACATTGATCACAACATTTATTAATCTCTCAATAAATTAAATTTGAGAAAGAAAAGAAAAATGTTCTTGAAAAGGAAATAAACATCTCAAAGATTGAAATAAACATTTAAATTCCAAAATTATTTCAACAGTTCATCCTTTCCATTTAGTAATCTTCGCTCTCTTTCACCTGAATAGAATAATTAAATTGTAATTAGTAATTTAATTTCGTCAGATTAATTATTCCAACGTTTAAGACAATAGATAAAGGAAAGTCTTTGGGTAGAGAAAATCGATTTTTCTCTTTAATTTTTGTCTACATTTTTTGTTCTCTTTCTTTTCCTCTGTCTTTTTGTTGGAAAATCGATTGTTTGAAATCGATTTTTTCTTTTCTCTATTTCTCTTACTATAAATGTTTTTGTTTTCTTTTGGGTGTTGAGTTAATTGTCTTGGTTCCTCTTCCTATTAACATTGTCCATCCATCTTTTTGTTTTCTCTTTATTGTGCTACTCAATGGGTACCCTTTCTGAAAGACCAGAATTTGATGAGATTGAAAGTCTATGTGTTAATTGTCGTCAAGATGGAATCACAAAACTTTTGGTTACCAAGATTCCCTTTTTCCGAGAGGTGATAATTATGTCCTTTTCTTGTGACAATTGTGGTTACTCTAACAATGAACTTCAACCTGCTTCAACCATCCAAGAAAAGGGTATTAATATACGTTTAAAGGTTAAATCTCCTGGTGACATGGATCGACAGGTAGTCAAATCGGATTATGCTGAAATAAGTATACCTGAGTTAGAGTTTACTGCAAGTCGTCAACCAGGATTGGTAACTACAGTTGAAGGATTAATTGATCGGGCAATCGATGGATTAAGACACACCATTCAAATGAATAGTGATCAACCTGAGCTAATTACCAAATTGGCTGATTTCGTTATTAGACTTGATCTATTGAAAAGTCTGGAACAAGAATTTACTATAGTCATGACAGATTCATCCGGAAACAGTTTCATTGAGAATCCATTAGCTCCTAAAGTTGACCCACAAATGGAGATCATTTTTTATACTCGATCGATTGAAGAGAATAAAACTCTTGGCATTTATTCCATTGAAGAAGAACCACCCGAACCAAGTGCCGATGATCTGAAAAATGAGGTCTTACAATTCCGTACCAATTGCTACTCATGTGGAGCCATTTGTTTCACCAACATGAAACTTACCGCGATTCCACACTTTAAAGATGTCATTATAATGGCCACTAACTGTGACGCTTGTGGCTATAAAACGACCGAAATCAAAAGTGGCCAAGGAATCGGGGAAAAGGGTGTTAAAATAATCCTTCCAATTGTTACAGAAGAAGATTTAAAACGAGATGTTGTTCGATCCGAGACATGTTCTTTAACCATTCCTGAAGTTGACCTGGATATTGGTCGTTCTGGATCTGGCAAATATACTACAGTCGAAGGTTTAATTGAACAGATCAAAGAAGGTCTCGAAAAATCCGATCCATTCGTCGCCGGTGACTCAGCCCCAGCCGAGAAAAGAGCTCGCATGACCTCCCTTATCGATAAACTTAAACTTGGAATTGGCTTAACCATAATTTTAGACGATCCTTGTGGGAACAGTTTCGTCGATGGTGCTACCAATATCGAACATTATGAAAGAACATTTGATCAAAACGAAGAACTCGGATTGAACGATATGAAAACTGATCTGTAAATGTCTTATGCCTTATGTTACGTTTTGGTTGATTATTTATTTCAAATTATAAAAAGTATGAAAATATTATCGCTTTGAGTTAAACAAAAAACTATTGATTGTAAGTAAAATTTACTCCAAAGTATATCACTAGTACTTTGAATCAATCGAAACAATTAACAGTAATGATCTGTAAAGTTAATCGTCTTTAAGATTTGTTTCTGAAATCTTTTTGATTATCGATTGCATTTCATGGATTTCCATTGATTTCCCTCGAAAGAAAATCAAAAACAAATCAAAAAAGTTTCGAAATTAATCTTGGTGCCGAATAAAACAAAATTCGTCGAAAAATTCGATAAAAAACTTTTAATTGTTATGATATTTTAATTCCAATTTTCGTGCTATTATATCACAAAAAGATTTAATTTACATGAAGGAAAAAAAACAATTCTATTTAGACGATAATCAGTTTTCTTGGTGAAAAGATGAAAACATTGAACAATTAAAAAGTTTCGACATAAATGTTCACATTGATTAATGGATTTACAATAGAAAATTATGAAAAAAGAAATGAATCAAAATGGAGGATTAAGATAATCCTTCCAGAGACAAGATGACATCATAGAGAGAGAGAGATTAGTATTGGATTAACAAGGAGCACTTAATTTGTTCTTGGCAATTTTATGGTTTTGGTAACAATTTAGAGGAAAACTGATTGATTGCAAAATAAATCAACAAGTCGAAAGATGATCAAAAGGAGTAAATCAACAGCAAAAGAAAAATAACAATTTACAATTAACGATTTGCGATACAATTTTACAGAATTAAAGAAAGAGAAATGGTTCCAAACAATTAAGCTAATTGTCGTTGTTCAAACTGTCAACACATTAATTATCTTTTCTAATCAACTGAACTTGTATTGGTCCAAATTACATGATATGGTTAGTTAATTAACTCGAGTTGGAATATTGATTTTTATTGATCATTCGATTGGTGATATGTAATCAAGTTAATTGATCATTCGAAGCTATTGTTCAATAGCATGAATGATGATCGACGAATATCAAATTCGCTTTTTGATTTTTCTCTAACAACAAATTCGATATGATCTTTATGAGGAGTATTATAATAAGCCATCGCCATCATTTGAGCGACTTGTTCGTGGCTTAGATTAGCGGTCGATAATCCGTCCACTTCAAGGATTATATGTCCAACATGAAGATCGCCAGTGTCGAAAGCAGCTCCAGAACTCTGTGAATATCATCATGAGGATAATGAACGAATCGAAAAAGGTTAAAATTAGTAAATCATTTCAATCATTTATTGGAAAATCGGTAATCACTCAAGGAATAAATTAATTCATGGTAACATCATGTAAATGATTCAATAGATTAGTAAGAGATAGAAAAAAAAATAATCATGTAATTACATTTGAACCAATTAACTATGAACATGATCAATATGAAGAAGGTCAAATAATAACATAATAAAGTTAATTGGTAGTAACTCTATTATTATATTTGTCTATTTGGTTATTTGATCACATAATCAAATTGATGATTAAGAATCAGGAAAAAATTGGAATCATCGTTTCCCTTTGATAATAAGACAGTTATCAAGATAATCTTGATTCATATGAAACCTTTTCTTAAATTGGAATCAAAATTTTCATGAGAATAAAGGAAGAAAAAAAAATGAATTCAATGTGATTCATATTGAATTTAGATCCGAAAATTGTTCAACAATTTATCTCCATGATAATCTAGATAAATATGAAACTGTAAATCTCATGAAATGCTAGGTGAGATGGTATGTTAGCCGATTGTTATTCCAACAAGAATCGAAGGACCAATTTCAATGAGATATTCCAATTCCATGGGGATTCGAAAAGAGTAAGAATATGATAAAGAAAAGGACTAATGATAAATACGAAAAGAATTCAGGTAATTTGTTCCTTAGAACTTTTTTTCTTCTTCTCTTTTTTTTATATTATCTTTGCTTGTTATTTTCTATTCCATATATATAAAAACCAACAGTTTGAAAGATTTTCTATTTGTTTTTTTTGTTCTCTAACAAGGTAAACTTCGAAAAGTTCTGAATCTCTGAGTTCGAATACGAATAAAACAAAGACAAGCCAATATTGTTCTTACTTTGTGAAAGTGAACCTCTCTCAAGACAAAGAAGATGATGAAAAGATATTATATCGTAATAATAATATGAGTTTACCCTGAAATCCCCATGAACAAAAATGAAGGAAGAAAAAAAAAATTCTCATGATATATTTTATCTACTTATTCAGCATAAAAGATTAAACTTTTAGGTGGAGGAATGAAAAAGTATCTCTTTTATCATGAAAAATATGAACAGAAACTTGAAAGGAATCATTGATCTCAGATAATAATAGTAAATGTATTTCACCATTTTGATTGTTGACAATTTAACATTAACAATTCAATATTGTCAAGTGATCAATTTGACAGCAGTGAAACTGTACAATTGTTGCCTGATTATCCAACAGAACTCCATGTGAATATGTTTCATCGTAATTGTAATTAACTTGTTGGAAGAGTAAAAAGTTCATTGAGATTAATCATCTTCTCAATCATTTGAACGTATTGATTGATTACAATTAAGATAAATTTATTGTGATAACTTTTACTTTATTCTTGGTTATTTATGTTCAGCTTATTATGGAACTGAAATTGGAATGGAAAATGTTGATCATGGTAATATAAATTGTTACCCTGGAAATAATATTTCACCTACGGAAAGTTCAATCTAATCAAATCAAGAATAAAATAACAACAATCAAATCAAATTGTTTGATTGTTGATTTTTTTGTGTTTTCTTTTTTTTTGTTTGATTCCAACATGAGCCTCAATTGATATACTTATTGCTGTTATCATCATGTTATCAAATTTTATCAACAATCAATGATGTTATTTATTAGTTTATAACATTTTTTTTGTTTCTTATATTCAGTTGACCTTAAGAGATTATTATGATTTGTATCATGATTATCATGATATAAACCAAGGAAAATTCTGGTTTCAAGTCAATTTAAAGTTTATTTGGTTTCAACTTATTGGGTATCATGATTCAGGTTAATGTCTTTCAAGTATCATCATCATCTTATAAATGATGATGATGATGATGATGATAGACTGATATTTGAAACTAGTTCAATGTGATTCATGATGAATCAATTTGATTCAGTTGAAATGAAATCTGAATCCATGATTATAAGAAAAGTTTTCTCAACGTAAATCAATTTATTCATTTGTTTACTTTACTTTCCTCATCTAATTCAATTGTTACATTTAATACTTTCTATTTTAGTTTAGCTTAATTGTTCAATTTTAATTAGATCCCTTAACTGAGAGTTATAGTTATTTTTAATTGTCATCATAATATTCTGGCTTCCAAATTATAATCAACTGGGAGTTTTGTATAATCATTTGTTTTTTGCTCAACAATTAATGAAAGTTAGTTAGTCAAATTAACTAAATAAGTTTAATCATTATAAATGATTACATCCATTGAGATTGAATTGTAAGATGATCAAGTTAACTAATTGACTGATCTTAATTGTTATATTACATTTTTTTTTGCGTTTCTATTATTATATTTAAATTGTCTCATTTGTAGTTCTAGCTTAATTGTTGAGCTGTTAGGTATTAATTTTGATGACAATTAGGTTGGCAATTGATTCTGATTAACCCAGAAATCATTAAATTGCCCTCTTTTGGCTTAGGGTGATTAAGATGCTAAAATTAATAAGAATGACAATTTAATTTGATTCTAATCAAGGTTACCTGTTGAATAGGTTAACTTTATATTAAGGATAGATCCAGTGTGTATCATTAAAGACAACCAATTAACTAATTTCTCACCAATCAACTAATTAGTTTTGATGGTTAAGAAAATCAAAATCAAAATCTTTAATCCTTGATTACTGATCTAATGGGCAGTTTGATTTGATTTTAATTGCTTACTAACGATCATTTAAACCATCATAATAATGGTAATAATTAAATCATCATTTGATTAATGATTAACTTTTAATAAGTCAAAATAATTAATCACAACTACTGATCACTAACCTTGAATAATCAGGAAAAAAAAAGTTAATACTTGATCATCAATCTATAATTAGAAAATCAAATTAGGCTAATCATTTGATGATTATTAAAATTAAAAGTTAATTGAAAGTTATTATTAGTAAGAATAGACTTAATTGTTCAGCTAATTGTATCAAATTTGAATCAACAATTAGAATAGTAAATTGTAAACATAACCCAGTTTGTTTACCAAAGTTAAAAATTTTCTGCTTTTTTGGTTTCAACAATCAAATTGATTTAATTATCTTAATCAACGATAATTGGATCAAGTAAAATTTAACAAATCACAATTAAAGACAAAACTAAACTGATTCTTAGATTATACTAATGTTGTTAATGAACTTGAATAATCAATCGATTAATTCACTAAATTAGTTTCACTATCAAAACTGATTGAAAAACAAAAAGTCAAGTAACTTGATTACAATTAACTTTAATCATTCAAAGTTAAACTGATACTCCAGTGAAACCAGTGTTTCTCCGTAATAACAATTAAACTAATTGTCAATCATAATTAGAAAATTGATTCCCTGATGATGAAAATAATAACGGTAATAATAATAATAAAAAATTATTCCTGCAAAACAAAAATTATATAAATAAATTATTATAATAAATTAGAATTGATAATAAATGTTAATCATACAAATGACAATTTGTCATCTCCAGAGTAACAGGTAATCATTTTAATAATATGAATGCTATTAACTGGATCAATAATTAGGATATTATAGCGATTTAAATTGCTTGAGATGATATTTCATCTTTTCACAATTAAAATTAATCTGATTAAACCAATTGTTCAACAGAAATTCAATTAAATGAATAATCTGCTGAGAATAACAGAGAAGAAAAAAAAATAATTAACTTTTCACTTTAATTTGCTATTACAAATTTAGATAATAACAATTTAGTAAACAATTTGGTTGTAATTGGAAAATTAAATTTGACAAAATCAATCGAATGTTAAATTGTTGTCAATCTATTGATGAGAAGTTAATTTATATTTACTAATTCTGTTGATTATTTTTACCATGAAGTTTAATCAAACAATTAGATGATGATGATTGTTGAGAAGCAACAATTAACATTTGAATAGCTTGAATGAAACGTTTGATTAACAGAAGATTAGTAAACAATTAGCTTTCCATTCAATTGAAACACTAATTAAATTCAACAATCAATACGTGAGATTGTTCAATGAGTCTCATGAATTAGAGACAACAATCAACTAATTACTTACATGAATACTTATGATTCGAGGCTGAAGTTGACTTGGTACATCGGATCCTCCCTCGATCGCTAATCCCAAGATTGGCTTAGATTTTTTAACAATTACTCTTAATCGTCCATCAGGCTCTCTAACTGATCTGTGGTACTGATTGATTACAATTGCGATGGGAAAAAAAATCAAGCGAAACAATTACAATCAATTCTGTGGATCCAAATTAGTAAATTTCTCTTTTTTGACAACTTACAGGTATTCTGAATGATGAACTACGATGAGGTTGATAATGGAAAGGTGAAGATGATGGTAACTGACCAGTGGAATTGAATGAACATTGGCCTGGAAGTGAACTGTGCCGACGAACTCGCGATTGAAATATCGAAGATGAATAATTATCGTGATTAGATGAACGATGGTGATGATGTCGATCGTTAATCATATCGTCATCTCCAGCAATCAGTTCGTCTTCCTCATCAACCAAATGAACTTTATCATCGCTATGATATAAATTTGAATTTGTTCCAGAGATTTTCATATGATTATCACGATTATCCGATCCTACGATTCCCGTTGAGTTAATTGTTTTCATTTCAACTCCACTCAATGATCGTTGGCGTAAATTATCATGATACTCATAAACTGATTCTTTCTGTAAGTTCAGTCATGAGAAAAAAAGTTCAGACAAAAAAAAACAAGAGACAAATAATTTGATCGCAATTAATTTGGTTATAATTAAGTGATATTATATAATTTGAATGTTTAATTGTTGTTAGAGTTTCATTTTTTTGTTTACTGATTGTTTCAAATCAATTTCAATGAGTTTCAATTACTTATGTACAGAAAAATAGATTTACTTAAAGCATGAAAGTGTAACAATTAATAATCATGTTACAGTTTCGATTGTTGTTAAATTGGTTGATTGTTGATTGAATGTTAACAATTACACGGTCAATTTATAGGTTAATCGTTATTATCCAAGTGGAAAAAGGGAATTACAATTAAGTTAATTGTTAGAAATCGTATTTAGTTAGGGGATTATAAGAATTTCGAGAAAAAAATTGATATATGAAGACATTGGAAAAGTAAACGATATAATTTAGTTATTTTCTTGGTATAAAGGAGCCAAAAATTAATCAATTCCGAGGTGAATTAACTTAGATTGTTGAAAATTTTGAACTTGTTGATCAATTGATTAAGTGTTGGTGATTTAAGATGAGACAATCGATTGACCAGTTGATTGTGGTGAAGTAATTGGCGAGTAAAGTTGATGATTAGCCGATGGAAGATGAGACAAATCAAGAGATTGAAGGCTCGAAGCTGATGAAACACCAGTTGATCGAACAATTAAAACTGGATTAAGTAATTTAGGTCTAGGAATACGAATTGGTTGAATATCTAACAAGGCTTCCATGTTGTTGATACAATTAGTAAATCACTTGGTTAATTTAAGAAAAACAATTAAAAGTAATAGACAAAAATAACAATAAAAGTTTCCAATTTTGTTAAGGTAAAAACTTTTCCAAACAAATTGTTGTTTTGCTGATTTCACTTTGACTGTTTGTTGTTGATTGTTGATTGCAAAGTTTAATTACCTTGATGACGATGATGATGGTGATGATGATGAACAAGTTGTAGGTTGCACTTTAAATTGTTGATTATTACAGTTAATCATTATGAAGAAGGAGTGGAAATCAAGAATTAGGAAAACCTGACAAACTTTTCCAAGTGAATATAATGTTCACACCCTATTGTTACATTTAGGGTTTACACTTGATAAATCAACAACTGGATTAACTGATTGTGATTAAGATGATGATGATGCCTACCCAGGGTTAAAAGGCTATTTGTAAGACCCTGAGTTAAGGTCTAATTGTTGTTTTTGTTAAATACTTTCAACAACCTGACAAATTGATAAACATGGTTGACATGAGAAGTAGGAAGCAAAATCAAATTCACTCAATGATAAATCTAATTCCTGCTAATTAGTTAATTTAGTTAGACAAACATTTTCAGATTCTATTTTTAATACACTTAATTGATACTCTACAAGGTTCATTTGATTCTTAATCATCGTAATGATGAGGATGCTCAACATGATAAGACTTTGTAATTAGCAAATTGTTTGACTATATTGTTGTTGTTGTGATTGTTAAGTTTATTATATGAAATCATCTTGATTGTTTCATATCTCCATCAAGTCAATTGATTGATTAAATTGTTGAAAATTAAATAGTAAACACTAATTATAATCTAAATTAATCTCACCAGGAATCTCTCATGTAAGATAATCAATTATTGTCAGGAAAAAAAATACAATCATCACATTAGATTGTAATTAATCATCTTCATTCAGTAAAATCTTATAAATGTTGATAATAAAACGATAATGATTAACAATAACTGTTAATCCAGTAATTTGGTTGCGTTGATTGTTCAACAATCAATTCTGATTGAGTGTAGCTCATTGATAACTTGTTATTTTTGTATCATTGTCTAAATTAATTGATGTTTGGACAAAGTAAATACTGATAATAGGGTAACAATTTACTAATCATCTTCTGTAATTTACTTATTTTCACAATCTTACAACTATTAACCACAGCAATTAACAGATCAATATGCAAAAATAGCTTGGAATCAATAATGACAATCAAAAAATAAATTGTTCATCAAGGAAGTCACTGAATGAAATTAATTGTGATTCACTGGTTAGTTGATTAGATTGATTCAATTGACTTTTGAAACTCATTGAAGGTTTTTTATTATTATTATCATTGTTGAACCTTTTTGGATAACAACAATTAGATTGATTGATTGTGATTATTATGATTAAACTTACGTTGTATTTGGAGGGTAGATCATGAGAATCAGCGATTGACCATCTTCTTTCATCTAGATTGACCGGAACTCCAAGAAAATCATTAAAATTAGAGGTTGATTTGATTTCCGGATTACAAGAACTGTGTCGACGAGGAACTGGTTGATCTTTGGTAAATGATATTGGTGATAGAGAATCAATTTCCGGTCTAAATCGTACAGAAACATTTCCGTTTCGAGATGAATTTCTAAAACAATTAATTAAAAAAACAATTAACCAATAACAGTCTAATTAAAAACATCAATTCAATTGTAAAATTTCATCATCATAGTGACATTGATCTTAAGGCTCTGATTATCTGGTCTTTTTGTTAATTGTTGACCATAACCTGAATTAAATGTTTCATTGATTTACCAATTTACCAATCAAATTGTTACCCTGCAGTTTAATTGTTCATTTCTCAACAATCAGTAATCACTAATTGTTGAGTGGGGGGAGATTAAAACGGAAATGATTAACTGAATATAATTAACCAAAAGTGTCAACTGTAAACATGAACTGTTCAAGTTTTTTATTTTTTATATTTCCAGGTTCATATTAACCAGTAATTAACTAATTAACTATTGATTATTGTTATCATGTTGTGATTGTTAAGGTGAAGGTGATTGGATCAAGTTCAACAGTTAATTATTAGCAATCAACTGATCAACAACAAAAAGTATCCACAACTAATAATATAAGAAATGAATGTTCAATATAAAGTGGGAAGAATCAACAATTAATTTAATTGCGTTGAAAATAATACTTTTGAAACTAAAATTATCCATTAATTTATATTCTGATAGTGATTATAATTTGATGTTCAGGTAAATTGTGGAGGAAGAAATAAACAATTAACTATGAGGAAGATGAACAAAAAAAAAGATGATCACTTTGATTACTCTTTGATTGTATCAGGTTGTTAATCTTACTTTTCAATTGGAATTGAATTAAGTTTGGTTGATTTAGTGTGCGGTGAATCATTTGATGAATGATGATGGTAGTGACCATGATGAGAGGTCATCTGATGACCATGATGATGATTACCAGGAATTGTTGTCTCTTGACCAAAGGAGATTGAATTTTCACTTGATTCTTCATCATCTCCACCAATCATATGAGCAGATTCAATTGGATTAGCTTTCGATTTAATCATTAACTGTTCCTCTCGTTTGAAAATTAATTCATCAAATTTATCCAAATCCTCTTCACGGATTATTATACGAAAATGATTTAACAAAGAATACTAATACAAACAAAAGGTAAATTCCAACAATTAGTAAATTATATTCGTAAGGATAGTTAATAATAGTAAGATATTAATCCTCAGGTAACATGAGATTAATTGTTTTTACTCAATTTCTGGTTTCATGAGTTTCCCCTGAACATGATTGACTTTTTTTTCCTCACAATTATTAACAATATTTTTTTTCCAGCTCATGATTAACTTTAATTGTGATGACATGTCACAAATTAGTTTATCGTAGTTATTATTTTGCAAATGTGTAATGTCAAAAATCATTAAACTTTATGGTAAAGTAGTTTTTCCTGTTATCCTTATTCATTCATTTCCATACCAAATTCAAATGTAACATTGAATTTATTTGCTTATTTTCATGTTGACATTTTTATCAACACATTCAACTTTTACCGTTATTTTTCATATGTTTGTCATTCATTTTTACACCTGAAGAAAAAAAAACTATTTCAAACTTTTCTTTTCTTTTTTTCTTTCCTTTGCTTTTCTACCCATGATATTGGTCTTGATGCTATTTAAATAGTGTGGACTTGTAGTTGACAACATTTCCAAGGCAAAGTTTACACACATAATTGTCATTCATTGATCATATGAAATTGTGAATAAATTTCATGGTAATTCAATCAACAACAAGTGAGAGAACAGATGAAAATAATCAGTTTCATTTCCTTGTTCATTATTTTCATTCAGATTTTCCGATCAACTTATCTTTTCAACTCGTCAGGCAATCGAAGTGAATAAGATTATCTCAGAATTTAGAGAAAAATAGTTCGATTAATTGTTTGGTTTACCTTTTCTCTTGTATCTAAAAGCTCCAGGAAAAGGGCAATAAAGGCATCGACGGTCATTCCTTTGGTCTCATATTCGTTTCGATAATAAGCAAAAGTAATTCGATCTTTTTCTGGTAAAAGTTGATTCAATTTCTCTTCGAGAATCTCTTCCTCGGCACTTTCGGTAACCAATAAGGTCGGTGTTACTCGATTAGTTCCTGATTTCGAACAAAAAAAATTAGAACAAAATTATAACGTAAATCAAAGCTTCATATCAACTCGAAAGACATAAAATAAACACTCATTGTAATACAATTGATAATCATCACACTGACAATGTTTTTCTTGTATAATAATTGTCTCTTTAACCATCAGCTCTCCATGTACTGATTTATTGATTACTTTTATTGGGTTTTCTGGTTCAACTTTAACAATAAACTGATCTTGATTAAATCAGTCAACTCTCTGGGAAGCCTTAAGGTTAAAGGTTATCGTTTTTTGTGTTTTTTACTTCAATTCTGGTAGTCTCTCTCTCTCTCTCTCTCTCTCTCTCTCTCACTCTTTTACTCCTTCAGTTTATATTTGATCATCTTGATGATCATTAAGAAAAAGAAGACAATATGAGAATTGACATGTTAAGTGTCCATTAACTGGTTACAATCAAAATCTATTCAATCTATTGATTGTTAATAGAAAACTCGAACCTTAATGATAATATCATCTTCAATATTATATTTATATACTTTACTTGATTGTCGTTGAAATGTTTGAATTATTTAATTGAATTCAGTGAATATGAAATATTGAATATTTCAAACACTTGAATTGCCTCATGTTTGATTTGGAGAGATTAATTTTCATGGGATATTTTGAAATGAATTGATTACTATCAATTTAGATTGCTAAGAACTGTGAACATGTGAAATCTAATGAATATCAATGAATGATAATTGTGATGATAATTGTGTGAAAATCAATAAAAGATTAGCACAATAATGGGAAATAAATAATAAATCAAACAAATAAACTTTAATTTGTTTATATTACGAGGTAAAAGGTAAATGAGTCTCGATGAATAATTTTGATAAAAGTGATGAATTAAATTAAAAGTGATTTACATTTAGATGAAATTAATTGTTTACCTTGTTCACTGATGGGTCGATAACCAGGTGACCCTGTACCCGGTGAACTTGTTCGTTGTGAACCACAAGGACTTCGATTGAGCCTATGAAGATGTGAAGTCTCTGGTAACGAACATCGAGAGGACGGAATATGATTAAAAGGAAATTCAGTATGAGATGTAGATGAAGATGATCCATCGGATGAGGTTAATTGGGCAGCAGCAGAAGACGAAGAAGATGATGAATGAATTAAAGAAACATTGGAAGCCGGTATTTTGCCAACGTAACGAACTTTCATCGTTAATCGAGGCGAAGATCGTAAAATGTCAACAGCCTCATCGTGAAGAACATGTTGAAAATCGTGATTATTTACAGATAGAATTTGATCACCAATCTAATAATTAACGAAAGAATAATTTTTCAACAATCGAAACATAGATGATCAACAATCAATCTAACCTTTAATCCTCCTCTTTCAGCGGCCGACATTGATTCGATGCCAGTTACATAGATACCAAGTCCATACTCGAGGCCACCACGGATCATTAATCCCGGATTAATGCCCTTCTCAATTATAATCTGAACCTAAACAATTATCATTGCATGATTATCTGGTGAGATATTGTGAACACAATTAACTTTGGAAAATGAAAACAAATCAATTGCACTAATTATTTTGTTGGAAAAATGATTTACAATCAATTGACAATAATGTCAAAATCTTCAAGTCACAATTGATTCAATTATCTGTATTCATGGTGATTATTTCTTGAGGCAATTTAGCATTGAAAGCAAAGGAAACTTTCAAATTTGATGACAATCATACTCAGAATTAACAATCTAATTAAGTTTCTGTGGAAATCAATACAATTAAACCTAAAGGGAAAATTGAAAATGAAAACAAATGGGAGAAAAATTCATCCATTAACCAGATTGATCGAGTTAATGAAAAGAAAGCTCAAGAAAAGAAGACTAATTAGAAAACAAAGTTGTTTAGTCAACTAATTAATCAACTACGAATCGAGGAAATTAATTGTTAGTTTTTTAACAATGAACTTTTTTTCAGAGTTTTTTTCCGTCTTAATGGTAAGCTACAAATAAATGATGATCATGACTAGAAAACGGGAAATTAAAGATTAACAGATTAATCGTTAATCGAAGTGATAAACAATTAGATTTGATGAGAAAACTGAATTTTAATTATTTTCAAAGAAATGCTGATTAGTCTGATTTTGCAAAAATATCATTATGATTCATCAGGGATCAGGCAAGCCTTTGAGTTTTCATGAGGCTTAACCCAGTCAAATGAAACATGAAGCATGCGGCAAAATTAAACGAGCCTTTCAATTGCGTAAAATTTTCTTTCTCTTTCTCTTTTCTTTTCTTTTTGCCTTTTGTTCGAAAATCATTCTTGATTCACGGCGAATGTTGGCATTGATACGAATCTAAATTCCATGAATTTCTTGTTTCACTCTCTTACGCGTCTTAATGCAAAAATCGCGCTCTTCGCGTTTGACTGTTTCCATGGAAACCTAATCATGTTCTTTTTGTTTCTAGTAGCTTTCAAGCAAAAGTAGAGACCGAATTCTTTAAAATGTTAATGAAATAATACTTGGGTCGTGTTGATATTTGGTTTTTTTGATAACTTTCATAATTTTTTAACAAACAAGGTACCTAGTTCATTATTCACGGTTCAAGATTTAGCATCTCATGTAACTTGTTTTTTTCAGGAAAATGTCTTACGAAGAAAACATGTGTTTTGAGTGCAAAAAAGTAATTATTGGCCATCAAGTATTCAAGCTTAATAAATGTTTGGATTCACATGAAGACATGAAGATCTTTAAATGACTTTTGAACGTGTCCTTCCGGAAATGACTTCAATGACCTTGAAAAAGCAAAGGGTTGAGCGCTTCAATTCTGTTCAGTCCTCTGATAAAGTCTGACATTCATGACTTTAGTTCCGGAGATATTCAGTGAAATAGCCGTGGTGGATAAAAAAACGCCCTGTACTTTTGTCATGATTTTCCTGAAACATCGGTTCAATGCACATGTATGAAGATGGATCTCTGTGCATTGGATTTTGGTCGCGTTCTTTTATAGGTTCCTGTTGGTAAAGGTTGCTGACAGCTGACGGTCAAGCCCGGTATGAAATTGAATCGAAGCGTAATGATTGCGTGTTAGATTGGGCAGATGAGCTCATTAAAGCTAGACTCGCGTTGCCTAATTTTTTTGGACCCTTTCTACCTTCCATTGGCTATTGTTACCTTGGTTACTATTATGGTAGCTGTCGAAATGATTGTCCTCATGTACACAAGTGCGCATTTTGTGAGAAAAATCACCTGCTCAAAGATTGTCAAATTGCTCACAAATTTGACTTTCAAATTAATTTATTTTAATGTATTTTGTTTATTTAATTCTCTGTTTCATGTTACTCGTTTCTTTTCTGCATTAAATTTCAAATATATAAACAATCTTGATGCATGGGTTTAAAAACGCGAATCAATCACGTTGCCTAGACTCTTGTTCAACGCTAGCTATAGCTTGATATTTCATCAATTGCAATTCAAAGTGTTACATACACATATTTTCTCGGTGCTATAATTGTCGCCTCTAATCTGGTCAATTTGTTTGACTCGCATGAATCAAGCCTCTTCGCAATTATTAATATTAACTGGGAAGTTAATTATTATTATTTAAAATGATTTGAATCAATTTTTCATGAATTGTTTACAATAAATGATTTGATTACAATCTCAATGAATTAATCATTCCAGCTTTTTCTCAATTGAATTTACAAAAAAAATGATTGATAGTCATTCACAATTGAATTAATTGGTCAAACTATTATGATATTTACAAGACTTGATCAGTTCCAAATCAATGTTAATTCAATTGTAACAATTATACCTGACAGTTGGACTATGATCAATTTGATCATTTCATTGATCAAATCAACTATTATTACAAAATGATTACGATTATGATCATTTATCGTGATGATGATGATTAAAATTGACTGAATCATTAGTAAACTTTGATTGAAGATTAAAAGATAAATTGAATAAGAGAAACAAATTGTCAACACAATGATAATTCAATTGTTAACAATTATAATCCAGATCACAATCTACAAAAACTGATCAACAAGATAGTCACGTTAAGAGTAATAAATCAATGGAATCACCCTGAATCCCCATGACCGTTAACCTTTTCTGAATAATATTAATCAGAACATTTATTTTCCCTCAACAATTTGTCTAAATATCAATTCAAATCCATTCAAATGTGTTCAACAATTTAGATAATTCAATAATAGAAGATAAAAATAATATATATCAGATTCAATAAATGATAAATTTCAACTATAAGAAATTCAGAGAAACCCTCTGGGCAAAGAGATACAAAGCAACGAAATAGGATAAAAAAAATTCTTCATGAGATAAACCTTCAAGATAGAAACTATTATCCAGAGAAACATTAACAGTCTTTATATATTCATAATAGATGCTCATAAATAGCAAAGATTATTATTATCAGTTTCATCATCAGAATTCAAGGTAAATGCTGAGTAATATTTTTCCCTCCCTTTAACATTTACTTTAGTTTTATGGATCATTTTGCTTTTATCATCCTCATCTTTTTCTCTCTCATATTCATCCTTATTTTTTTTCTCGTTACTTTCACTTTTCTGATTCTTATTATTATTAAATATCCTTCTCATAACTAAGTCTCATAATCTTAATGCTATTAAAGATTAAACCATCTTAAGCTCATTTGGTTAACCTTAACACTGGAACTTGAATCATTTTCAATATTTCTTGATACATGGGGACAGTTTAATGCTACTCACAATCGTAATTAAAATCATCAACCAAGGGTAATTAAGGTATTAGGATTAGTTAAATAACCTTTGTCAAATGATTCACATTTGTATTTTTTAGTTTATCTCCTTAATTATTAATCTAACTGATTGTTATCAGTTTTTATCACAATTGAATATCAATTTATATGAACCAATGTAATAAGAGGATTAGTTAGCTTAATCCATTGAGCAATTGAAAATTGTTCATGAGACATTTGAATTACAATTAATCTGATTCATGGTAAATTTTAATCAAATGTTGAATCAAAAGTGTTAATTATGTTATTCTCATACATGGTAAATTGTTTCAATTAGTAAGGAGAATGGCTTTCAGGTTATGATTATCATTTAGTTTTTCTGGTTAACAAAAACTTTTGCATCAATATACAGGGCAATTCAGCTATATTTACCGAAGTATTCACTCACTCACTCAATCCGACTCACTTCGGCGTTTAAAATTTATTTCTGATTCCGTATTCTTGCAATACTATTTAATGTGTAAACATTAATTATTTTTGCAATTATGACTTATGACTTTTGTTCCGTGGTTAACTCTAATGATATCTCTTCGCCAGTTGATGTAAATTCATCTGATTTCAAAAAGTTAGAAGATAAAATGCCGTATCCGTTCGAGAAAATCCAAGTAAAGTTGGCCTGTCTTTGGTTTACTAGGGATGCCAGATATCATTTTGAATGGATCAAACTCTAATCAGATCTACAATACATGGCGATTCAGCTATTTTTACCGATGTTTTTTGCGATTTTCTCAGCAACTAAGAGTCGTAGAGTCATTCAGGTCATCGGTAAAATAACACGTTTCAAGGTTATCTGAAGGTAATGCAATAAAGAAGAATATTCAGAGACACTACGGACAAGTTTTGAGGTTTCTATGAGCTTTGCAATGCACGTTAGGATAAATTTATTGCATAAAAGATTTTCAACAGTTATTCAATTAAACAGTAATATCTCAATATCTGTGACACAAGGATCTCTAAACTCATTTTACAGGGTTAAAAATGTGAAGGATAACTGTAGCACCTTCAGATGACCTTGAAACGTGTTATTTTACCGATGACCTTGATCTTTGATATGACAAACAAGTATCGCTCAAACTCATACCAATCAAGCCTCGTGTCTCTACGACTCTTAGTTGCTGAGAAAATCGCAAAAAACATCGGTAAAAATAGCTGAATTGCCCTGTATTAACAGGAAATTGATGATAATTATTACATGATGATAAAAATCAATATTGAACTTTTTTCCATCATCTTGGTGATAATTATCATCGTTATTATTAGACAATCTTATTCAGCATTCTGATGAATCGTACATAAATTTGTCATTGAGTCTTATTATCATTTAGATTATGTTCATTATCTTGATTATAAATGTAGACTTGAAGACATTTAGTCAATAAGATTAGTAGGAAATAATTAACTTATTAATATGAATTGTTCAGAACTATTATTATCATGAATTAACATTAATTCAATGGTTGACATTGGAAATTATTGTAAAAAGAGATGAAGAAAGAAAAAGTTTCCTAAACAATTAAGATGGAGGAGAAAAAATTAATCATTGAATGATTCTAATTGCTATCATTATGATTCTATTAATAATTGTGTGTAAAACAAATTGTTTCAATTGATTGTAAATCAACGAGTGAAAACTATTAGCAGTTAATAAATTGCTAACAATTAACGAGAGAAACTTTTATTTTTTTCAAATTCCTTGATTGTATTAATATATTGATCTTGATTATCGATAATCAACTTTAATCAATTCTAAATCATTTATATGCTAACCTTACCCTGACATTTAACTACAATTTAAAACAGGAAATTCAATTTAATCACTTATCATTATATTCAATCACAATCATCAGATTATCAAATTTATTATTAAATTGCAATGATAAATATCAAATATTTTTTTCAATTCAGGATTGAATTTAAATATTACCATGAAAGTCAAACATGAGGATGAACTGATTGATTGTATCCCATTATGAATAATGAACCAGTATCATGAAAATTGATTGTTACACTTTAAATACTATTGGTAATTTAATTTTCATCAGAATTGATCATGGAAGTGATATTGAATCAAATGAACATTTAATCATAATTATTTTCAATCGTGATTTAAAATGAACATTATTCATTATTCAAAACTTTAGTTACAAATTATTATCATCATTGGATTCCAAGATTATCATTAAGTTAATTGTTACAATGATCGCAAGTTGATTGTTGTTTTCCTGGCAAGGAATCGGTAGTAATCAAAATTAAATTGGTAACAGTCATGAGAATCAAAAATTAACTATATTGATAGTGATAGCGTGATTAAAATATTGTAATAACAATGATAATTAAACTAATTGTGATTGTGTGAAATGTTATTGTTTTTAGTAATCAAGTTATGATTAAGGTGGAGTTATTAATTCGTGTTAATTAGTTGATCATTTGCCAATAATGCTTATGATTAAAGCTAAAAATTACACTATTGGTGTATGATTATCAACACAATTAAGTTGAAACTAATTTCTATTGGACTTTTTTTCATCATAATCATCATGATTAACCTAATTGCAAACCTTGATTATATCAATGTAATAATAAGTAATAATTTCCTAAACTTAATTGCTAGAAATTCATTCATCACAATTCAAGGTGGGATTGGAACGTGATTAGAATTAGTTTAATTAAATTTGTCAATGATTATAATCATTATTGTGGTTAGACTGATGATTAAACAGTAAAAATAGTAATTATATTAAACTGTAATCATGATAATTTAATTCATGGAAAATACAACAATTAAATGTGTTAACTTTTCAACTTATATTATGTTATGAGTTGATTTTTGATCAATCAATTGATACTAATTGTTACTCAAAAATCATCATCAACATTAAGATAATTAACAATCAACTTGACCAGAATAAAAACAATTAAATTAACCAGATACTCAATGTGAATATTGATTAATTCAAAGTCATCTTAATGTTGAGCTATTCAAGCAATTACAATTAAATGAAATGTAACAATTAACTTTCAAGATACTCATTAAATTGATTGGACTCGATGTATTATATTGCTTGATTATGATTAAGAAATAATTATCTCAAATTAAATTATCATCATAAACATTAGACTGAATTTAATGATTAAGATGGTGAGTAATTATTTTTAATTGTTACCAATTCAATTTCAATGTTAACCAATTTTCTGACTCCTTTTCAACATGATTAGTTTACTAATTAAATGAATTAATTGTTTACACAATTCTGTGATCTTCAATTTCAAGATAATTTATCATTGTTTATAATAAATCAACATCTAAATTGTTTACAATTTAACACATTATGAATTGCTTGATTGTTGATTTAATTTCAGTTAATCTAATCAACTTGTATTTTTAGCAATCATTTGATTGTTAACTAAACGATTCATGAAAAAACAATTGGAAACATTTTTCATGTGAATTTAAAAATCCAACAGCAATTTGATTAACAACAACGATGATTAATTTTAATATCGATTGTAATTAAACAAATCACTTGATCAATCAACTAACAATTAACATCCTAATCAATAGGAATCGTTTTGAATAACAAATTAATCGGGATATTATGATTATCATTGAATAAAATAATTAGAATCTTTTACCGACTAAATAATTAAACTGATTGATAGTTAATTGTTAATCGATAAAATTTAATTCCATCAAAATTAAAACTCATATTGTAACACTTGTTGCAATGATTAACTCTGAGCATGAGCTAACAATTAAATTGAGATTAAATTTATTGATTGTGAGCCTTTTTTTTTATTAATTGCCAACATCACGATTGAAATAATCAAGTTTAAATCGTAAATTAGAAACCAAATCCAATTAAATTAACACTAAATGATGGATAAAATTAAACTGCAACTTTAATTTACGATTAAATTAAATCCTCAGAGCTATTAGTTAATTGTTTAAAGCGAAACAAATTGTTAATCAAGAATTAAGGAAGAAGCAAAAAAAAAGTAATACAATAAATCCTTGATTATCCTACAATGGAACAGTTAATTTAATCAAATATACTCAACATGGTATCTAATAAATTGGCGAGATTAATGTTACCAGCAATTAATTAATTGTTGGGAGCAATTAATGTTATAAATAACAATCAAGATGAATTGTTGAACAAGTGAGAGAAACAAAATGTAAACAAAGATTGAATGACAAAAACAATCAAATCTAATGAATGAAAATAAATCACAATCAAAGAAAATGCGATTGATTGTATTTCATAACAATCAGTAAATTATAATGAGATACATTGATGATCGTGATAAACATTTACCTTGATTATTTCATAAATCAACAAACATCATGTTGATGAACCTAAATAGTGAAAGTTATTGTTTTTTTTTCATCTCCTGATGATTTTTACCTGTTTATTATTAGCAAGGTGATAATAATAACACTCTGGGAATATCTGTGTGTATTTTTACATGGTAAACATGGTGAATTCTGACTTGGAGATAAAGTTCAGTAGGAATATGTTTACACTGAATTTGTAACTTTTAAATGAAACTCAGAGAAACATCAATTTATTTTATTCTAATTTTTTTGTTTACCTTCATCATTTTTCATCATATAGATTTAATATCATTCACATCATCATATTTATGAATCAAATAAATCAACAGAAAGTATTAACAATCATTATCACCATGAAAAAAGTTCTGAAAGATTTTGATTCTGTTGATGAGAAACCCAGAATTCTGGGTTTAATAATAACATTATTATCACATTTTATTTGAATTAGTAAACTTTTGATTGATAACCTTTCAATATAATCACAATAATGATCATCAACATGATCATTACATTTGATTAACAACAATTTCCTTTCAGTTTATTTGATAATTTGAAACATTTACCTCAGTAAATTGATGAAATTAAAAGTTACGATTCATATTCTCAATGAAAAATTTACTATTACAGTTAATTGGAACGGAAATTATTTGATTACTCTGATTGATTAGACTGAGAATTAATTTACTCTTTCAATTAATTACATTTAACATGAAATGTTCATCAACTAAAATTGACTTGATATTTAATTTTTCACCAATTAACTAATAGTAAATATTAACCGTAGGCATTTGGGTGACATGATAATGTTTAGCATAACAATTAATAATTACTATTAATATTAATTTACTATGATAGATTTTTATTTAATGAAAAAAACAAAACTCACTAATCAAATGTCTAATTGTTTATCTGATTTGATAAACTTGTCAGTTATTACTTGTGACAATCTAATTAATATGAATGTTAATCTCAATGGATTATTAATTAAAAAGTTATTAATAATCAAATGAATGCATAAATTAATTGACTAAGTGTAACAATCAAACTTTGAGTTGAATATTTTTAACTAACTCAAAGTTGATTGTTTTTGTCTTCTTGTTGATTTAGATTAACTATTAGAATAATTAAACTCCGATTTGCATATAATTATCTTGATTAATTCATTTTCAATTTGTTTTCATGTTAATTAAAAATGATGAGAAATAAATTGCTTACCGTTCGTATTAATTGTTCAGATTGTCGAGCTGATAATCGCCTTCTAGGTGATAAATTGATTCTTGCCGAAGGTGATCCTGAACCCGATTCACCGACAAGAAGTGGATCAAATTCTGATTCAGTTGATAGGATTAAATCACGATCAGGTGGAGGTGGAGAGATTGGTCTACCCTCCGGGTCAACCCAATGGTAGGTTGCATGTCGACGGTGGGAGGTCAACGCTTCCGACCTTGAGAGGACATTAAGAGTTAGAACATCTTGAGTACAGATCAAATGAATTGCTTTCTGACAGCTAATCGATGAATCAAGAAACGATGTATAATTAACAGATAATATCTGATCCCCTGGGGCCAAGCCGATCTTTTCAGCTATTGAATGTTCAGCTATCCTTGAGATATAAATAGTCCCATGTAGACCCACCTCAAGGCCACCACAAAGAGTTAAACCAGCGTCCGGTGGGTCATCTGGTCCTTTAATTAAATGTAATTTACGAACACTTCGAGTTGAATGGCTATTGATTAAAATATTATTTCCATTGATTAGTAAACCACTATTTCCACCATTGGAACCATTACCATTTCCTCCTACACTCTCACCTAATCCTCCTCCTCCTCCTCCTCCTCCTCTTCCAGGTGAGTTACCACCGTTCATGGTTAACCCATTATTAGCTGGACCATTACCACCGATAATGTTATTACCTCCCAAAATCACTCCGCTGGTTTTAATCGGCTCAAGGGAGTTTGATGGCGGTGGAGAGGCTCGAGTTGATGATACACTTCCCGCCGGTGAAACTGAACGTAGTAAAGGTTGACGGGAGGGAGAAGATGAATGGACTGATTGGGAATGATGGTGATTTCGATGATGATGATGATGATGATGTGAACGATGATTTGATTGGAAAATTGTATGACTGTTAACAGGAAAATCCATTTAACAATTAACTCTAATTGTTGGGAATTGTTTCTTTCTTTCTGCTTAGTCAATTATTGTACAGATATTATTTTTTTTTTGATGAGAAATCAAATTTATCTTATTAATTTGGCTTCTTCCCTTTGGGATGATGATAATTGTTGATGATTATGCTAATTGTTGTTGATCAATATAACATTAGAAACATTTATACGATTGTTATTATCTGTTGATTATAAGATTAGAAAACAACAATTAATCATTTCACTAATTGAATTAGATGATTTAAAAAATGATACAATATTTACTAAATTGTCATTTCTTAATAGTATTAACGACAAGTTGATTGTCATGATTAAATAAAAAATTTACAACAATCATATGATAATAAACAAGATTTTTGTGCTAATTGGTTTCATTTGATTTTATTATGATTGATAATAATCAATTGATAGTAATTAAAATTGACAAATAATTGTAAATTATTGATTGTTAATCGTTTTAAATGATTACAAATGCAAGAAGCACAATCAAAAACATTAATCGTTGTGTTAATCACTGGTTCTGATTAAGATGCGCACAGAAAAATCAATAAAAGCCAATTAGCAATTAACTTAATTTAAGAAATACTTACATAATTAAAGGTTGATGGATTTTGATTATGACAGTTAATTGCATGAAATCCGTTGTGGTTGTTTAAATTAATCATAATAATTGGAGATTCAATTTGGCTTTTTGTACCAGAATCACAGAGAGCAATTAACTTCTTGATTTGATGGAATCAAGGAGATACAAAATGATTAGTAACATGATGATGATGATCAAATGATACTTTATATCTACCCTGATGATTCCTGAATTCTGAGTTGGATGTAATTGTAAACAAAATAATTAGATTACAAGGTAAATGTTGATATGATGCTGGAAGAAACAATTTCCTGATTTGTTTGTGACAATTTAGCTTAATTGGTGTGTTGAATTTGATTCCAGGATAAAGATAATCATATGTGTGAATTTGTTGATTGATATTTTCACTCAAATTCTCAGAGTAAATTCTCAGGTAAACATATTTACCTGTGAATCTGTGTCACCTTTTGGAGTTAATTGTTGTTACAATTACAGGTAAATGTTTCCACTGGAAATTCAGGTAAATTGCAGGTAGAATATAAAATGTACACAAATGCAAAATTAATAATAAACTAAAATGGTTGAGATTTTATCACTTGGAATTAGGAAAATGATCCATAAGATGAGAGATGTTGATATGTTGTTGTTGATATTTTCTCGAGGAGGGTTAACCATGCTGATGGTTGGAGGAAAATGATATGAGATCAGATGAAAGGAAGATGATGAGGATGAGAATGATGAGAATTGTGATTCACTGGAAAGAGAAATAGAGAGATGAAAATCCCTTGGAAAACAGGGAAGATTCAAATTCAACTCTGATCATCTCTGGTTCTCATTGAATTCATCATGCTCATGAGCATCTTTACTTTACTTTCCACCTTAAGGGTTGACTCTCATTCCGGTGAATTAGGTTTTATTTTTAGGTTAATTTAGAATCACATTTTTCTTGGTAGTTAATCACTTGACATTTTGATTAGATTATTGATTTGAAAGCGATTCTTGTCCATCAATTTTCTGGTTACTGGTTTGGTTTTTCATTGGAATTAGTTTAAAGTGTATCAACAGTTAGTCGATGATCAAGTGAAACTTTTTAGGTGAAAATGGATCATATGAAATTCATATTGATAGAAACTAATTCCAACATTTTCTCAATCATCAAGGTAGAAATTAATTGGAATCAAACTAAAACCAATCGTCCAATTGTCAATAAGATTTTCTCTCAAATTCCCAATCAATACCTGTCAACATTTTAATCAATGGCCAAAAAAAATTCTCTCATCAGAAACATAATTCTAATTGTCCCAACGATCTCTAAATCATGTAATTAACCAGTTAACTAATGAACCATTTAAATCCATCAACTGAATTGAAGGTAAATCATTGACAATCAAATGTTACGAAAAAGTAACACAATCACATTAATCAAGTTCCAATAGGTTCAGATTAACCTAAATGAGAAAGACCAAAGAAAAAAAAACAAAGAATCACAATCAAAGAAAACACAATCAAATCAACAATACAAACCAACCAACAGTTGAAAGAAAACAATTAGACTTTAATTAACCACCAAATTAAAGTAATTTAATCAACAACAACAATCAAGAAACCAAAGAAATTAACAGTAACCGTCCACGAGACGAGAAGAGTTAATTTAATCACAGTCAATACATAAGAAAATGTACACTAATTATGTTGAAAGAAACAAAAGTCAATTGATTAACTTGAAAGGAGAAACAAAAATTAACAATTAAATTGATTGTGCAAATCGATGGATAAAAGTGTCATTTAGTCAATAGAAACACTTTCATGTCAATTAAGTTCCTCCCTCTCATCTGATCCTCTTTCTTTTCCTCTCTCTTTTGTTTACTTATCTTTTTACTTGTTATTTTGTTTATTATTTTTTCTTTTCTTAATTAATTTAATTCTCTTCTAGTTAATGGTAAATGATTAATTAGAACAATGCCTGATTTGGATAAATGGTTAGAAATCACCGAGGAATGTAAATATCTTCCAGAAAATGATTTAAAGGTAAGACCATCTCAAGGTTTTCCAAATTCATTGTAATATCCATACAATTGTTTCAATCTCTTGATGATGACTTTGCATTTGAATTTCAATTAGATTGTTTTGACTAATTGTTGTTCAATTACAATTTACAATTGTGATGATACTTTTAGTTCGTGTCTTCTTTTCAATATCTAATGGTTAATTGTTTTCTCTTTTATTCGAAATATTCTCTTCTAAATGTTCTTAAATTCTCTTTTATCTTTCTCTTCTTTCTTTTTTCTCTCTTTCTTTTGGATTCTTTATCTTTCTCTCTCTCCATTTGGATCTCTGGTTAATAGCAACTATGTGATGCTGTTAGTGAAATATTGTTAGAGGAGAGTAACATTCAGCCTGTCAGTACTCCTGTTACTGTTTGTGGTGATATTCATGGACAATTTTATGATCTTCAAGAACTATTCAGAACTGGTGGACAAGTGGGAGATACAAATTATATCTTCTTGGTAAGATGTCAACAGAAATTAACTCAACTTTCCTTACAATTATTATACTCTGATTCTCTCGATTTATATTGTTTACTTATACAGTATTAATACCTGTCTTACTGATTTCCTTTTTATCCTTCTTTTCAGGGTGATTTTGTGGATAGAGGATATTACAGTTTAGAAACCTTGACTAGACTTTTAATTCTCAAAGCCAGATATCCAGAGAAAATAACTTTACTTCGTGGTAATCATGAAAGTAGACAAATCACCCGAGTCTATGGCTTTTATGGTGAGTGTTCAACGATTGTGATTTATTTCCTCAATTCTGATAGTTAATCACAGAGGTGATGATGGTTTAATTATCATGGGTAATAAATGTCAGCAGTTATTCATGGGATTATCCATTAATTATATTGTTATCATCACCTCTAGGATCTTCACCTCCGATTGTTTTCAACCAAATACAACATCAACTAATCAACATTTCGCTCTTTTAACTAATATTCCTAATTGCTTGTTATCTCCTTGAATTTGTAGATGAATGTTTAGCTAAATATGGTAATGCCAATGCCTGGAAATACTGTTGTAAAGTATTCGATCTCTTAAATATAGCTGCAGTAAGTGAAAATCTTTACTTATTATTACATAAGAATCAATTGGAAACAATATTCTCTAACGTTATGTATTTCATGTTTTCATTAGATAATCGATGATCAAGTTCTCTGTGTTCATGGTGGACTTTCCCCTGATATTAATCTACTAGATCAGGTTCGAACCATTGAAAGAAATCAAGAGATACCTTATAAAGGAGCTTTTTGTGACCTTGTCTGGTCTGATCCCGATGAAATTGAATCTTGGTCTGTTAGTCCTCGAGGAGCTGGTTGGCTCTTTGGTTTTAAAGTCACTCATGAGGTAGATTCTTAAATTTCCTGAACAGGAAGGATTATTTAATTTTCAATTTCTATTATCCTAAAATTGTAATTTCTCTTTTTCTGTTCTCTCTTTTTACTTTAGTTTATGCATATGAATGATCTCAAGTTGATTTGTCGAGCACATCAACTGGTACAAGAAGGATATAAATACATGTTCGATGATAAACTGGTAACCGTCTGGTCAGCACCCAATTATTGTTACCGGTGTGGTAATGTTGCCGCTGTCCTTTCCTTCAACGATGTCAATAACAGTTCGGTGAAAATATTTTCAGCAGTACCCGATTCTGAAAGAGAGGTTCCTAAAAACATTATCACTCCGTATTTTCTATGATTCGTATTTGTGTAAATGTACAAAAATCATAATATTTATAATTTAGTTCGAGAAAACAAAATCGATTACCACCAATATTGATTATCCATCATTTAAAAGGTCCACATATACACATTGATTAAAGAAGGAAAAACCAAAAAGATGAGACAAAATGGACATTCAGATAAACACACACACAAATTATGATTCTAAAAAAATCATCAAGTGATCATGTTGATCTTTAAAAGTTTGACCAAATCAATTCAATATCAAACACAAGATGCATGGAGTTTGGAGTAATGAAACACTTATATAATTCAATTGTTTTCAGAATTTTTTTTCCTTCGTTTATTATTAATGTAAAATCATTGAAATACTTTACTTTCTCCTTTCTCATCAAGACAAATGTCAATAAGAGCTAAGATTTGTTTTAATCTTCTATCCAGTGCAAATAAATGCTCACCAGTCAATAAAGGATAAAGTGGATCTTTTCTGGTAAACGTTTCAATTAAATTACTAAGACCATTTTTCTCAACAGTTAACAATCGTCGATAAGTTGATCGTCGAACCAGACAACATTGATACAATGGCGCTAAAATGGACAATTCATCTTTGAATGGATTCCCGAAGCTTTTACCATTATCGATCAACAAAATGGCGCTTTCTGGTGTCCCTCGGAATATTTCATAATGATGTCTATCAGCATTCCCAAGGAGATAATCAAAGATTGATGTATCAATCAGATCAAGAATCCGTTGGATGGTTAAAACGGGAACTACTCGATTGTAACAATATAAACCATCAATCTCCCATTTGGCTTTAACTTTAGTTTTGTAGGTTCGCTGCCAAGGACTGCGAACTCGTTCAAGTCTAAATCGAGATGGAAACATTAATACAAGAGCACCTTCGAGAAAACCGTCCTTCTGATTGGGACAAATGTAATCCCGTTGATTACAATACAAACATCTCCCATAGAAACAATCAGTTAAATCGGTTTGGGTTAAAAATGTTGCCAAAAGATTTGCCGATGCTGTTGATTTTAATTCTTTGGTTACATGGAGACGACGACCAACGGTAATTGGAGCTGTTCGTAGATTTAATATTCTTGATAAATGGAAGGCCACTATTTCACCGTTATGTCGATCTGATCCTGCATAAGGTTCACCGTTAATTATATGATCACGAGGGAATCTCATTGGTTTAAATAGTACTTGTTGATTTCCATCTAAAACTAACATCACTTTTAATTGAGTTCCTTTTGAAGGTATTGAACTTTTAACGATCTTCGATTCAACCATAAGTCGAGTGATTGAGTCCAAATTTGATGCATTTTCCGGTATAATTTCTGATAATCAAAAAGAGGAAGAGGAAAAAGCAAAAGGGTTATTAATAAATCATCAATTTCATCAACGAATAATTTGCTTTAGGTGAATCGTTACCCTGAGGCTAAAATTAAGAATCATCAAAGTAATTCAAAAGTAATTTGTTTCCATGTTAAACAAGATGATCCAGGAACTAAATTATCTTGTATTTTTGTTGATTCTAATTGACAATTAGCCAAAAAATAATGACGATCATGAGCTAACTATTAATGTGTCTAAGGGAAAAGTCCCGGTATCGATTATCCTTGAATTCGTTGAGTGAATATAATGGATAATAATAGGTAATTATCAAGGTTTCAGTTCCAATTCGATAATATCTGATCGTCTTCAAGAATAATTCAATGTCATGAGAATCAATTTTAAAATAGATTTAGATTCTTGATTAGGAGACAAAAGAAAACAAATTGATGTCCATTGAATAAGACAGAAAGATAAACAATCTAAACGTGATTATATTTTCGATATGATTAACTTTCAATTGCTATTCGAATTACCATTTTAATAATTAACTTAATCTCCAATGTTTATAAATTGTCGAGGTGATTAAATTAAATTTGAATTAACCACTAACCTCTTGCATTTATCCAATTGGCAGCTATATTCCAGATAGATTCAGGTCTATCGTGATGGGTAGATTGAATTGAAAGAGATTCCGAATCAAAGTTAATTTCATCAATTGGATTAATTGAAATTAATTTGTCCATAAATTGAGCATTGTTTAATTTATCATCAATTAACCTGGAAATCAGAGTCAAGTCAACTGTTGGAAGCAATTTAGAGGAGCCATTTTGTTTTTGTACCAAAGGTTGTGAGATTGGAGCTTTTTGTTCAACTTTGTGACCTCTAGATTTAGAATTAAACTAACCAATGACATTGAAGAAGAAGAAAAAAAACAAATTAATACAATTAACTACTAAGAAATTAAACAAAACCACTCACCTTAGGAGAATCACTAACAGAATAATCAAAAGTGACTAGAATAATAACCGAAACAAAAAAGGAAAAACCGCTGATTATGAGAGTGTAGAGACTTAATCTCGATCGCAATTTCATTTCATGATCAATCCAATCAGCGAACAATATTAATTGTCAAATAGATCAACAATTAACATGACTAGTTAATTAAACCATTTTTGGCACTTTCACCATAAGATTAACATGTAAACAAAGCAACAGTTAAGTCGCCAATTGACATGAGTGGAAAGTCAATGGAGCCAAATTGAAATTTGAAAAGAACAAAAAATTTCAATTGTTTACAATTAAATTAAATTGTTGTAATGTGAATAATTTAAATAAGAAAGATTTTATTATAATTGATTGATGTCTTTTCATTGAATCAATTTGATTGATGATTGGAGTTAATTAAAAGTCAATGGACTTTTTTTCGTTCAATGAGTTAGTTGATTAACTTTTTAATTGTTTTTCGTTGAATTTTTTTTTCTTCATTGATTTTGGTGAATAAACTTGAACGATTGATTGATCATGTAAAGAGATTACTTGTCAATGATCATCAAGTCACTTTTTTAATTGTTTTAATAACAGAACTAAGATTTTTTTGTATTTAGGATTACAAGTTCGGCTAAAATTACTAAAAATATCCAAGTATCAGCTCAAAAGGAGAATAAGAATCTTTTGCCTAAGCTGGTTGAAAGCATAACCATTTGTTTTTCAAGCCAACTTAATTTCGGTTTAATAATTATTGAAACAACCTTATAACCAGGTGATTGGCTAGCTAACGAATATTATTGATCTTGGATACGTTGAAGAAAATTTGATGTGTCCTGTAATTATAATTACAAATGAAATATTTAATCATCATCGATTTTCCCATCAGGGCGTATTGTCAAACTTTCATGGATATTGGAGGTTGGTATAACCAAACTGCATCTTTAAAATATTGGAATGATGAATTATTAGTTTCAAATAATTTGACACCGCAGTATTGTAGCACATGATAAATGTATTGAAAATTTACTCGTCATTCTGCAGCATGTTCTTGATATTGTCACATCTATTATACTTTCGATCATTAGAAATTGTTTGTGAGTTATACACTAACTTGTACCCTACGAAGACTCACTGATAAGTATTTAAACCAATCTTTGAAACTTGACACTTGTTGAGACAGAGGACAAATTGACATTTTTGAAGTTTAACCTTACAAACCATTTTAACCTCTTTCTCATTTTAAGCTTTACTTTATTTCGTAACAATATTAATATCGTTCATTGGTTTAATGATTTCCGCTGTTAGAAATGGAGATGATTAATAAATTAGCATGCATGAGTTTTGACAATGAATTTAACTTACTTGATTTTTTCTTCATTTTTGTTAACTGCACATTTACGCAGAGATCTTGCTGTATCACATGAATAAACTTTTTGATGTACAGGGCTATTCAGCATTTTGAGTAGGTTTGAGTGATACTTAATTGTCATATTAAAAGATCAAGGTCATTCAGGTCATCGGTAAAATAACGCGTTTCAAGGTTATTTGCTGGCCATTTTATAATTATTCATTATCCACGCTATTTCATCGTGGGCTACGATTTTGAAATTGATTGTAATTGTCAAGTAAAAGCTTCGTGACCAAGAGTAATAAAAGTGTAAGCATATTGAACAGCCACTCCATTTAATGGAGTATGATTCGGTCGGTAACTGTTGAACAAACAAGTGAAACATGACCAACACATAGGCACGCCCGCCAGCCGTTTGTACCAAAACAAACTAAAGTCGATTTGACCTGGATTGACGAAACTTCAATTGGGATATTAAAGTTGACAGGTTCCCTTCTAGCCATAGTGAACTAGACAAAGAGAGAAAAGAGATTCGACCTGGCTCGTAGGGAAAGGGGTATTATATTGTTCACTTTTCTCTTATCTTAGCCTGATAATAGAACATTTCAGTGCTTTTTTATCTACAGGGCTATTCAGCTATTTTTATCGATGTTTTTTGCGATTTTATCAGCAACTAAGAGTCAGAGAGACACGAGACTTGAGTGGTACGAGTTTGACCTTGAAACGTGTTATTTTACCGATGACCTGAATGACCTTGATCTTTTGATATAACAATTGAGTATCGCTCAAACTCGTACCACTCAAGTCTCGTGTCTCTCTGACTCTTAGTTGCTGAGAAAATCGCAAAAAACATCGGTAAAAATAGCTGAATAGCCCTGTATTTTTGATTAAATTTTCAATTTTGATAATAAGTTACGCTTAATTACATTTTCCGGTGTATCTTTTGTATTTGAAGTCCGATAAGAAAAATTTTGACATTTTTGAAATCAGCATAAAAAGTTGTCACAGAAAAAATTAACAAACAATTTTTAATTGTTTTAATAATTGAATTAAGATTTTTTTTTGGATATAGATTACAATTATTGAGAACGTGCATGTGGTTAAACTTGAATATGATTTTTAAAAAAGTTACATGTTGATTTGATAAATATATTTACAATATTCAAATTGAACTGCTAGTTGATTATCTCATTATTATGTGATTAACTATCGTTGGTAATTACTAGCTTAGTGATTACCATTGGTTTATTGTAATTGTTATCGCTTTTGAGATTTTCTCGGACCAGTGAATAGCCTTTTCAGTAAATTAACTGTTGGGAATTCAATCAATATAGTTGATAAAATGGACATTACATAGATTATTATGTAAACCGGAAGGTAATTAAATAGTACAACTTCAGTGTAACTAGGATAATTTAGTGTTCTAGTTGATCCAGAACGCAGACGAATTATCATTAAATTGGTGCATAGTACGGATAGATTGATTCGAGAAAATATTCTGAAAATTGGACGAGATAAATAGCTGGAGATCGGCTGTAGATAACCCAATCTGAGAATTAATATAATCCAAGCCCATCCAATTGACCAAATTGTCTTGGCGATTGTTCCGTAAGTAAAAGCAATCGGGTATTCAGGGTTAATTCCATATCGATTAACAGCATATTCGTATAAGAAATTAATCGACAGACAAGTTATACAAATCAACCAACCAAAAGTTAAAGTTAACTGTGAATTTATAAACGGATATAAATCTTTATCTATTTGAATTGAAATAATTTTCGTTACAACTTACTTGAGAAAGTTTCAATTTGGGATAAGATATTATGTAGCCAAATAAGACACCAACGAAATAAGGTCCAATATGAGGCCAAGGTTTTAGATTAAAGTCGAATGAGTATTGTAGGAACGGCTTACGTTGGAAATTAGTTGCTATCCAGGTTGTTGGTATATTGAGACGATAAATACCAAGTCCAGTCAAAACAATTCCAATAAGAATCAGAGATATTGTAAGAATGAGTGAAATTTTTTTGTGGTTTTTGAGGTAAGGTACCAAAACAATTAGGAAAATAATCGCCAGGATGAAATCAGCCGCGAGATACCAGTCAAAAAGTAGACAAACATTTACATCTTCTGAGCTATCGAACCAGAATTGATTAAGTAGCAAAGTGGGAAGCCATGTTTTTTCACAGGATTCGACTATTGAACCAATTGCATTATAGTCGCTCCACAAAGGCCCACCAAAATAGTGGTGGAAATGTTCACCGAAAAATATAAACTGCAAGCAAATAACCCAACCAATTAAAGTTGAAAATCTAATCCATCGACCGAGAATATAAGGAACAAGGTCAAGCCTTCGTTTTCCAGAGAAGAAATAAAAGCCCATAAGCAGTCCCGTTACCATTAGGAAAAGATCAACGGTGTAAGGAGCGAGATAAACCAGGACAAAAGTTGGATTAGCAGCAGCTTCCATAAATTTAAATGAGTCCTTGTATAAATTGAACATGTTTCCCATTTGGAAATGAGAAAGAACCACCAAGAACATGGTAAATACTTTGATTCCATCCAAGAAGCTCAATGATTCATAAGTAGCCGAATTATCAATCGTGAATAATTTCCTCTTATTTGCTGACCAATTAAACGATGAAAGAAGCGATTCCTCCGATGACCAACTTCCAATTAAATTTAGAAATATAATCAATACAACTAATCCAAGTCCAATCGCTTCTGATGCTCTCCATACAATAGTCTCTGGTTTAGAGTAACAAAGATCAACATCAGCGATTAAACCAGTATTATATTTGTCGAAAAATTTTCCAACCAAATGTTTCAATTCTTCTCTCGAACAATCATCAGGTACACATAGTCCGGTTGTTATATTCATTCGACGAAGAAAGTGAATATATTTCGAGAAATATTGGAATGGTTGAGAAGAGAAATTAAATAATTGCTGTTCGTATGGACGCATGAATCCTTCGTATCCCGTTTCGTTGAATAAAGGGACATTTGTATAGAGAAGACAATATTGACTGGATTCCAATGAAATACAAGAATCAAATGATCCTAAATCGGTAAATGTTCCCGCTAAAACACCACTAGGCCATTTTCCGCTTGAATCTAATCCTGAAATAGTTTATTCATGAAGAAATTGAGTTAAAACAACTAAATTTTTAAATTGTTGATGAGGATCAGACAATCAGACAAACTTATTTAATAATTATCATTAATTATAAACCTATTAAAAGTATTAGACTATAATTTGTAGAGGTTAATAAAGATTTCAATAGGAAACTAAATTGCTTCAAGGCTAATCGAGTTTGGATTTTTCTGTAAACATTAAATAATTTGAAATAATTATGAATTGTATTCTTGATAATTGTACAAATTTGACAATCATCATGAATGAAAATCATTAAAAAGCTTAAAATAAATAAACCAAAAGTGACTTACGTTTGACTGATGTTAACTCGAAGTTAATTAGTCCATTTTTGTAATCGATTAAAGATGATCGACATTTAGTTGTCACGTCACTTGAATTGATTAGTGTTAGAAAATCATTCTCATAATTATTCACAAAATTAATCACATTTTGATGGGTGAAATTTTCAAACTTAAACCAAGAATCAATGTAACGAGATTCACTTTGATCAGGTAGATTAACTAATAGCAATAGAATTGATATAAAGGTATCGATGAAAATGTAAACATTTCGACGTTGATGGTGAATATTTTTTTTTGTAGCTGGTCAATCACAAAGAAAACACAGTTGATTAGATGAGTGATTCCAATGGAAAACTGTTGAGAGTGAATAAAGATCAACAAAAGTTAAGACGAAAACAATTCAAACAAGAAACAGGATTTAAATGTCAGATTAAGCAAATTGATCTAATATTTTCATTGCTGATCAGAGAATGAATAATTCAAGTTCAATAGAATAGAAAAACTTTCCATTTGAAACACTGATGAGACAGAGTCTTAGATAAAAAATAAGACTTTCTAATTGACCGTAATAATTATCAACAGTAACTTGAATAGGCCTTTAAAAAAATGATGTTAATCAATCGGAAAATTTTCCGTTAATTCAAGGCTATAGATACAGATAATAACCTATCTGTAGACCAGGGATATGGGATTAAAGCCTTAATCATTAAGGTGGGATGAGAATAAGATTCGAGAGTAGAAAAAAATTAAAACAAGATTAACTCACCTTTAATGGTCAATGGTTTAGTTAGAGAAACAGAATAGTCGATTTAATTGTCAGTTGATTCTGATGATAAGAGAAACCATTGGCTAAAAGAAATTAACAAACAACAAAGTGAAAACGGTCAACATGGATTATGAGAAATCCACCAAATTAAAAGAAAACTCAAGTTGAAATGGTTATCACATAAACCACAGAATTGTAAATGATTAAAATAATCAAATTGTGGAGGGAATTTAATTTAAGAAGAAGGAGGAGAAGAAGAAAAAATTGATGATGATAATCAAATTCGTGTATTGGTTCAATAGCCGAAGAAATAAGAAAGAAGAAAAAGAAAGAGAAAGAGAAGAAGAAAAGAAAATCATTTTTCTCTTCTCTCTCATTTCAAGATCAATTTTAACAGAATAGAACATTAATTTTTCTCTTTCTTCCCTTCCAGTTTATAGTTCGTCTCTCTCTCTCTCTCTCTCTCTCCTCGTCTTAATTAATCATCTTTTCTCTTACCTTGATCTTTGTTTCACTAATTGATCTCCAATTAACTGTAACAATTTCCAATTAATTTTCGCTCCAACACAAAAGCGTAACAATTAACGTTTTAATCCAACACTTGAAACTAAAATGACTAAATGGTCAATGGATAAGAGATCAACTTGATCCTTTCATTTTCGTCCCTTGGTAACAATTGATTTCGACCAATGAGAAGGAAGAGAATATTTTTTATTCTTTTCCATTTCAATTTCTTTAATCAATTTGTTACATTAATTAACCTTTTTAAAAGTGTTTCTTATTTTGAGTGTTCATCTTTATTTTTTCTCGTGCAAAAGGAAACGGAAAGTGACCAAGGAAAATTACTATTGTTCCATCAGGAAATCAGTTGACAATTCAATGTCTTTTCAGAGATAATATCAAATCTCAACACCCTTGTTAATATCTTACAACGTAAACAACAAATTTGATCATTTAAATATTGGATTACAATTTGTTACTTTTTTTTCCTTCTTCTTCATCAATAATTAACTATATTAACATGTTTATCGTAAGTTTCTAATAATTAAATTTAGTGTGTGTTTACCTGAGAATAATTAGTAATCACCTTAATCTTGATTTAGATTGTGATTAACTTTTGAAGCCTTAAGAAACAAAAAAACCATAAATAAAATCAGGTTACTCGCTTATTAATTGCATAACCGTTTTTCAATTTAATTAATTGTAATTAATTGAATTGTTATCTTTGTTTCACTTAAGTACATTTAATTGTTACTTGAAAAGTTAATATTGAATAGAAACTATTTTTTGTCACAATTATTACATTTAACAATCAACCTTGAAAGTGAAAATCGATTTGGTTATTTAATAATCAATATATTCAAGTGATTAATTAAATGTTAATTGTGAATTGGTAAATTTTGATTGTAATACTATGTTAGAATCAAATATTTACGTAGGTAAATGATTAGATGAACAATTTAAAATTTTGCTTACATCATTACTAAATTACTATTGTTGTTGTTCATTTAATTTCAATTGAAACAAAAAATGAAACATATTGATTATCTTTAATTATTGATTGACAAACTTTTTCCAGTGATTAATTGATTGTTCAACCATTAAAAATTATCTTAAGATGGTGAAGGTTAATAATTTAACTCAATTGACTTACCGGTGGTTAAATTTGATTGGTAATTTCCTTGATTATGATGATTATTTCATTGTATTGGTGATGATTTATAGTTAAGGAAATATAAATACCAGCTAATTGTTGATCATTAATTCAGTAAGTTAAGTAACAATTGTGATTTTGTTGTGATTTGTTTAATTGTGGTAAATAAAAGCAACATAATTACAATGTCAAATTGAATTGAGTTGAAAAAAATATAAAACTTTGAGTCTCCAATTTTTGAATTGGTTTGTCTTTGAAAATTTAGTCAATAATAATAACAGTTACCTGAATATCAGGTGATTATAATGTCGATAGATATTTAAAACATAATTTGATTGTTGTGGTTAATTGTTGCTTAACTATTATCAGAAGTGATAACAATTCTGGTAATTGCTCGTTCAGTTAAATTGTGATTTTCCTCACCAGGAGATTGGTCAATTTTGTTGATCATTTTTTTTTGTTTACGTTGATTGTTAAAAATATTTCTCAGCAAATTAACAGTTGGAAATTCAACCATCAGCGTCGATACTAATGCAAGAGTATAAATAATTATGTACAATGGAAAATAGTGATAAAGAAGAGCGTCAATGTAGGCCGGATAATTTAGAGTTCTCGATGATCCAGAACGAAGTCTAATGATGAGCAAGTTGGTACAAAGAACCGATAAGTTGATTTTGGAAAGAATTCTGAAAACTTTGTGTGACAAAAATCTCGAAACTGATTGGAAGTATCCTAATTTGAGAATTAAAACAATCCAAGCCCATCCTGCCGACCAAATTGTCTTGGAGACAATTCCATAGGTCAAAGCGATCGGATAAACGGGATCAATTCCAAATCGATTAACAGCATATTCGTAAATAAAATTAGCGGATAAACACAATAGACATAAAATCAACCAAAATTAACGAAATCTGAACATAAAAATAGAGATTAAAAGGTTGAAGTTTCGAAATTTTTAAAGGTCAATATTATCTTTTACCTTTGATAACTTTAGCTTAGGATTGGACACGATGAAGCCGAAAGTGACCCCGACAAAGTAGGAACCCATATGAGGCCATGGTTTAAGATTGAAATCAAACGAGTATTGAATTAGTGGCATTCGTTGGAAATTACTTGCGATCCAAGTTGTCGGAATACCGAGAAAGTGAATTCCAAGGCCAGAAAATGAAAGTCCAACGGCGATTAAAAAGATCGACATAAAAATTGATACTTTTCGATATTTTTTAAGATACGGAAATAGAACAAGAAGAAACATAACTGAGAGCATAAAATCTGCCGCAAGGTACCAATCGAATAAGAGACAAACATTAGCGTCGCTCGAACTGTCGAACCAAAATTGACTCAGTAACAATGTAGTGAACCAGGTTCTCTCACAAGATCCAACTATTGACCCAACGGAACTATAATCTCCCCAAAATGGTCCACCAAAATAGTAACGAAAATGTTCACCGAAAAAGATGAACTGCAAGCAGATAATCCAACCCATTAGAGCGGCAAATCGAGCCCATCGACCGACCACATAGGACAGAACATTGAGACTTCGTTTACCAGAGAAGAAATAAAAGCCCATAAGCAGTCCTGTTACCATAAGGAAAAGATCAACGGTGTAAGGGGCGAGATAAACTGGGATAAAGGCCGGATTAGTGACGATCTCAATGAATCTGAACGATTCCATATATAAGTTGAACATGTTTCCCATTTGGAAATGAGAAAGAACCACCAAGAACATGGTAAATACTTTGATTCCATCCAAGAAGCTCAAGGATTCATAAGTAGCCGAATTATCAATCGTGAATAATTTCCTTCTATTTGCTGACCAATTAAACGATGAAAGAAGCGATTCCTCCGATGACCAACTTCCAATTAAATTTAGAAATATAATCAACACAACTAATCCAAGTCCAATCGCTTCTGATGCTCTCCATACAATAGTCTCTGGTTTAGAGTAACAAAGATCAACATCAGCGATTAAACCAGTATTATATTTGTCGAAAAATTTTCCGACTAAATGTTTCAATTCTTCTCTCGAACAATCATCAGGTACACATAGTCCGGTTGTTATATTCATTCGACGAAGAAAGTGAATATATTTCGAGAAATATTGGAATGGTTGAGAAGAGAAATTAAATAATTGTTGTTCGTATGGACGCATGAATCCTTCGTATCCCGTTTCGTTGAATAAAGGGACATTTGTATAGAGAAGACAATATTGACTGGATTCCAATGAAATACAAGAATCAAATGATCCTAAATCGGTAAATGTTCCCGCTAAAACACCACTAGGCCATTTTCCGCTCGAATCTAATCCTAAACCAAAAGACAATAAAAGAAATTAACTGGATTGAAACAAGTAAATCATGTTTGCTTATTGAAAGATTTAATTTTTGCAATTACGGTTAATATGGATGAAGATTCAACACTTACGTTTGACTGAAGTTAACTCGAAGTTAATTAGTCCATTTTTGTAATCGATTAAAGATGATCGACACTTAGTTGTCACGTCACTTGAATTGATTAGTGTTAGAAAATCATTCTCATAATTATTCACAAAATTAATCACATTTTGATGGGTGAAATTTTCAAACTTAAGCCAAGAATCAAGGTAACGAGATTCACTTTGATCAAGTAAACAGATCAACAATAAGCCGATCGTTATGGATTTCCAATGTTCCAACATTTTGTTTAATCAGTTAATCACTTTTATATTGTATCTTTTTAGTTGATTTTCCAGTGGATAAGTAAATAGTAATTAGATTAACCAAGTTAAATATATAATAACCACATAGGAGACAATTAAGTTTAGTAAACAATCACAATCGATGTCCACTGGATGATTGTTAATCAACTCATGGCCATCACTCTGATTTTATACTTTCCAACAAGAAAAAGTGATTAGTTAATCATCGAAAAATCTAGTTAAATTGTTCCAATAGGACTTTCAGGTAATGACATGTTTGAACCAATGGTGAACAATTAACTTTAACCACATCTTGAAAGTAATTGGATAACTCCAAAAGTCTAGAGAAAAACAGAAAAACCAACGAATGAAATTAAAACAATCAAAAGTAGCAAGAGTTAAACATGAAGAGTCAACAAAATGAAAGGTAAACACAAAACAATTAAACCAATTGGGAAAAATTAAACAATCAAATCAAATCAATAAATGAAAAAAAAACTAAAAAATCATATCTCAGATTTTGAAAAGAGTAAAAATCACTTCCAGTTTAAAATTAAACCCAACGAACTAATCGAATCATCGACCAATTAACTGGACAATTAGTGATTAAAATCTTAATTGTAACTCACCTGAAATGGTTAAATCATTGGTTGATTGTTGGAGAAAAACAAATTGTGATTAGTAAACAACAAATGTGATTAGAATTTAATTTATGCGAATTGTGCTTTTTATGCTTTTTTCCGATTAATAGAAAAGCATAAACTGGTTACATTCTAACCGCTAAATTTTTGTTCATTTAAAAAGTGTTTAATCAACTGTTTACATCTTGAGAAAATTGTTAATTCAATTAATTGATTTTATTTGTTTTTAATTGTTCCAATTTATTTTATTCTCAATAGAAATGTCCCCTTCAGCTAAATCATCGATTACTCTTAAAGGATCAGTTGAAATTGTCACTGAATTTCTGGGTAAATATAATTTTCTTTTTTTCTTCACCTTGGAAATTGATCCTTTTCTTTTAATATTAACGGTCGTTTATGTCTGTTGGGTTTTCTCTTGTTGTTTCTTTATTATTGTTTCATTTTCTCACAATTTTTTGATTGTTTTAATTGTGTTTTCTCTTGTTGATTAGTTGACTAGATTATTTGCTATCTCATTTGCAATGTTTAATCTATTTGTTTGTTTGTTCTCTTTGCAGAATTTGGAATAAATTCTATTCTCTATCAACGAGGAATCTATCCAAGTGATACTTTTACCTCTGTTAAGAAGTATGGACTTCCTTTGTGGATGACTACAGATTCGGAGGTTAATAATTTCAATAAAACAATCTTACACCAATTGAGATCATTCATATTGGATAAGTGTGTTCACAAATTAACTGTTGTTATTGTTGATGTTAAAACAAAGGAGACTATTGAAAAATGGGATTTCAGGATTGAATTAACCACCTCAGATGAGATTGTTACTGGTGAAAAGGCCGATCTAAATGAGATCCAAAGAAACATTCGAGATGTTATTCGTCAAATTACCGCTTCGGTTACATTTTTACCCTTTATAGACAAACTTTGTTACTATGATATCCTTTTGTATACCGATAAAAATACTTGCCTTCCATCAGAAAAATGGAGCGATGGTAAACCACCGATCATCGCCAGAGAGGAAAAGGTTCAATTAAGAGGATTCACCACAGGAATTCATGAGATTGACACAATCGTTGCCTACAAAAAGGATGTCGACTAAAAATTCAAACTCTCTCTCTCTCTTTTTTTCATTTGTATTATTTTCTACTTCACTTTTTTATGTCATTCATCTTAACCAACTCAAGATTTACTCTAAAATGATTCTTAAAGAAACATTGTTTTTACCAAAAAAATCTCAAATCAAATTTATTCTCCTCCAAATTACAAAACAATTAACCTTCCACCATTTATATTTATAGTCTTTCTTTTAAACAACAAAACGGTCAAGTTAATTTCTCAGGTCAAATTCAACCAATTATTCCGTAGAGCATCAGTATATTATCCTCCTCAAGCCAATCAAGAAAATGATAAGATTAAAATCAATCAAAATCTCAACTCGGCCTCCATTCATTTCAATTGACACACAATTGAAAAGAACCAAATAATTACAAAGATTAATTGAGAAAAAATAATAAAAAAATCTAAACAAAGATTCTGACACAGTTTAAAAGGGAAGACAAGAAACAATCAAATCGTATACTTGATCTATCATATCCTCTATTGACACTTGAAACAATTTTGTTTAATCAGTTTACTCTCAATGGTTATAATTAAATCTTAAATGCTCACAATTTAACCAACGGAAAGTTTTCATTCAAAAAGAACAACAATTTAAATGGAACAATCAGTTTTCTATTAAAGCGACACCTTCAGGTTGCGGGAAAAATCTAGAAAATTGGTTCTCTTCTTTATCCTTTTGTTTTGTTTCTCTGCTCTTTTCGTTTAATTTAATTAAATTATCACCTTTTTGTTTAAATTTGATCATTTGATTATTTTGATTGTTACACCAACACCTAATTAACTTGGATTTAAATCATGGCTAAACCAGGGGAAGCGGATCCAAGATGGATTGTTGAAGAGAGACCTGATGCTGCTAATGTGAACAATTGGCATTGGTAATGTTGTTTATTTCTCTTTATTATTATAATTTACTCAACCTTTTCTAATTAATTTCTAATCTATTTTAACCTTTATATTTACAAATATCATCTTAATTAAGATGTAGCTTTGTCTGTGGGGTTTTATTGTCCATTATGTGACTTTGAAATTTGGTTAGGATGTTGATGATTTTTCTGATCTATTTTTTTCTTTTCTTCCTTTCTTCTCACTTCCTTTTTTTTTATTTACTCCTTTTCCTTTTCCATCTGATCAGGACTGAAAAAAATGCCACCGAATGGTCCAAGAATAAGATCAAAAGTCTACTCGAACAATTAATCATCGATGAACCTGGTTTAGGATCTTGTAAGATAACTGAGGTGACCAGTATGGAAGGAGAAGCTTTTGCAAACAATCGTAAAGCAAAGCTTATTTTCTTTTATGAATGGGTAATCAAAGCTAAATGGGAAGGCAATTTAAATGGATCATCATCGGAAAAAGCTATTGAAGGTGAAATTGAAATACCCAATCTATCAGAGGAAAATGATCCTGAAGAAATTGATGTGCAAGTTATTGTAAAAAAGGGTGAAAATACTGTGGATGGTGATGCACTTAAAGGATTGATGAGGCACAAAGGAACCGATCTGATCAGGGAGAAGCTCACTGATTATATTAAGGAATTGAAAGAAGATTTTGCTAAAGATTTAATTTTACCTACTAAAGATTCCTCGAAATCAGGAGAAAGTGTCATCAAACATTCTGGAAAATCTCAAGTGAAAGCAAATTCAGCCAAACTCAATGGAATTAACATGAACAAGAAAAATGATGAAATGAAGGCTTCATCTGACTTCAAGTCACTTAAAATCTCCGACAAGATGAAATGTCGAGCGGAAGAAATTTTCAATTCCTTTACTCAACGTGAATTAGTTTCAGCTTTCACTCGAGGAGATGCTCTCGTTGAACCTCATGAAGGTGGAAAATTCAGTTTATTTGATGGAAATATAACTGGTACGTTTACCAAATTGGTTCCAAATTCAAGTATTTCACAAAAATGGAGATTCAAGGTTGGCCTGAAGGTCATTTCTCAATTGTAAATATAAATTTTGACGAAAAATCTGATGAGACAATAATCTACGTTGAACAAACCGGAATTCCAAGTACCGATTTTGAAAGAACCGAAACAGGATGGAAAACTTATTACTTTGAATCAATCAAGAGAACCTTTGGATTCGGTGCTGCTCTTTATTAATGACAATTTATTGATTAATCTTCTTCATTGGTCACTTCAAACAAAATCGAAATCTTTTTCCTTCTTCCGATAAATCTGTTGATACGATAATCTGCTTGGAATCTTTTCACATTAACAATTTATCTCTAGGCCTCTCTCTCTCTGCAATCGATGATTAATCCATGTCTTCTTTACTCTACCATTACCAATAATCCTCCTCTTCTGCAATTTAACCTTTGCCACCATCAGAACTTGATCATGATTGAATTTATCAAATCAATATTCTCGTCATAACAAGTAACCTTAAGACCATGGACCGAAAGATCAGAACAACTGATTTGATCATCTACCAGTAGCAATAACTTTCGACAGAGAAATTGTTTTTAATCTAAACAACCCAAATGCGCAATTGAACAATTACAACAACTAATTAACAATTAATTTTGTTCCATTTAAATTGAAAACTGGTTAAAATGAAACTAAATCGGTGTAAATCCAATCCACTTTAATCCAGAAAAGAGTTAATCAATTGATGAGGGAAAATAAATTCATATTTTCAATTTTTCGAATCAAATTTTCATTCGTAACACTTCATCTTCGTGAATCAAATTCATCTCCATCTACCGAATTAATTATAAATCTAAAACGACAATTAAATTGATGAGTAATTAAAGAGTAGAAATCAACTGATTGTGATTATTAGATCATCATTTTATTAACTGTTCCATAATTATCCTTGTCAATTAAATGGTACACGTAAGGAAATGAAGAGGGAAAATATTGTGATACTAATAAGATAATTTAATTGCGATTACAAATTAGATTTATAACCATAATAGTGATGATTATTGTAACAATTAATTGCTCTCACTTGGCTTTAATTCAGTGTTGAGGTGAGATGAACAAGATGAATAGACCAGGTAACTTTACCACCGAGGGTCAAGTTAACTTACCTATTGATCAAATGTCACCATCTCAACAATCAAGGTGAGTTGTTGATGATTAATTAGTGAAATTAATGTTAATTAGACTAATTTTGTTTTCTTTAATTGTGTCAATAAGACGTTCAAGTGATATTGGTCGAGGTTGGGATGTTTTCGAGACAACAATTGGCGGTGAAGATGATTACGATTGGGCCATGTACGATAAAGTGATTAAATTAGTTAAACTAATTGTTCTCATAATCACTTCATTAATCGTCTTGATTAGTAGTATAATTTCAAAAGGAACGTTTCATTTAATGATTTCACAAATTGGTTCTCATCAATCATCAGTTTGCAATTTAAATACACCAAATTTGTCAACCGATCGTCGCTACTATTTAACATTATCATCGGAAAATGATTACGACGCCAATTTAATTAACAACGAAAAAATCGTTTGGTTTTGGTGTTTATTTTTTTCCTTGATTAGTCCAGAATTGTTGACACTTTTTCGTAGTTTAAGATCAGTTTTCTCGAGTGCGTCAACATGGCCGACATTTAAAGTCTTTGCAACCGTAAGTTTATCAACAACGAATCAACAACTTTGAGTGTTAATTGTTATTCTAATTGTGATTAGATTACCATCATGGAGATTTTTAGATCAATTGGAATTGGATTGTTGACATTTTACATCTTACCTTCATTAAATGTGCTCTTTGGATTGATGATCACATCATCGATTTGCTTAATTCCAATAATTTTACAATTAATTTCTTTCGATGATCAAACCAAACGGAGAGATTTGATTTACCTTAAAATCATCGCAACAATTATCTCAACTATTTCGTTGGTTTGTTGGCCTTTAATTGGATATTTTTACCAAAATTCAATGACGATTGGTCAGTTAATATCATTACCCTTCATCTTGACCATAATATCACTTGGGTGGACTGAGAATTACCTTCCAACTGATTCGTACCTTTCCAAGATTCTGTCACCTTTACTAACGATTCGTGAATCACTTGCATCATCACGTTATCTGATTTACTTAATTGTCAGCCCATTAAAGATAATTACCTGGTTATTAACAATGATCCTTGTTAATTATTATGTTAACAATATAACCGCTGGTCAATTGTTCAATAGTTTCCACCTATTGACAACATCTCATCCCATAGTAATTAAGGAAGATTCTGACATCGGTTTACCAGTTTTAATCACAAGCAGTTCAATTCATATCTACCTGATGATAACTCAGATCATTTCCTCATTGGTCTGTTATATTGCCGGTAAATTTGCGTGTAAAATTTGTGTCCAAACAAGTGCCTTTGCGCTGCCAATCAGCTTGACCACACCGATTCTACTCTCAATTGGAACCATAATTTGTCACACTAAAAGTAAATTCATTTGCTTGGTTTACAATTACTTTTACTTTCTACCGGGTTACATTTTCTGGTATTGTCCAGATAAATCGTTCATTGAACATTGGTCATTTCTATTAGTCTTGACCTTCTGGTTTACAACTTATTTGACCAGTGTTTGGTCACCTTTGCATATCTGGTCACCGCCGAGGGAAAGGACAGCGCGGACCGAGAAACTGTTTGTGTCACCTTTGTATTGTGCTGCGTTTATTGACATTTCTCTTGCTTTTAATCGTCGCCGTGAGAAACAGCAAACAATCAGTCAGTCCGATTTAACCATCATCCCGACATCAACTGGAGGTTTGGGTCAATTTGATTCGACTGAACTTTCCGATCATGTTATTCACGATTCTGACAGGATAACTCGTATCTACGCCTGTGTAACAATGTGGCATGAAACCTCCGAGGAAATGCTGCAAACAATTAAATCGCTGATGAAAATGGACGAAGATCAATCGGCTCGTGCAAATGCTCAAAAATATCTGAAAGTCGTTGATCCAGATTATTATCAATTCGAAAGTAATTATATTATTATTTTGAAGAAAAAAAATTATTTTCTTTTTCGAATATTAATCAAATTAACTTAATTAATTCGATCATCATTCATTTCTACTATTTGTTTTAGCTTTTAATTTCTACCTTGAAGATTAATCACCTTTTCTGTTTATCGTATTTCCAATTTTCTTTAAAATCTTTTGTTTTTATTTCTCTACTAATTCCAAGTTAATTGCTGTAAATAATTTAATCCAAAATTAACTAATCATTACAGTTACTCTATTCTAATAACGATGATCCATAAATATCTTAATCAATTACTTTGTCAACAAAAACAACAACAACATGATTAGTAAAAAGCCCTGAGGCTATAAAACTTTTGACACTTTTTAAAATGATCAACCCAAATTTGATTAGACAAATTATAGTGATTTAGTTATTATAACATTTAGATTGATTTAATTTAGTTTAAATCAATGAAATAAAGTTATACATAAATCATTAAATCTATTAATGGATTAGTTGATTGTTGATTTTTTATTCTAGTTATAACAAAAATTTGTTTTTCTAATTCTAATTACCAATTTTAATTGAAGTTTAATTACATTACCGATCTCATTTAAGGTTAAACTTTACCGTTTACACAATTAAGGTGAAATCATAATCATAAACAACAATTTATTATCAATACAAATTGATAATCATCTTTATTGATACTCTAATTTGTTGCTACTTTTTAATCAATTGTATCAAATTGTGATTGTTTATTAGATATTAGAAACAAAAATGATCAAGTAAATCATAAAAATGACAAGTTAATTGTTACCTAATTGTCTTAATTTGTTTTACCTTCTATTAAAATGATCAATAGCTCATATAATGTTTGATGATGCCTTTGAATTGTCTGATGAAGAGGATGATCAAATGGTGGTCAATCGGCATGTTAAACAATTCTGTGATGTGGTCAACGAAGCGGTCAGTGCTGTCCATCGGACCCACCTTAAGTTACGGCCACCGACTGTAATACCAACTCCCTATGGAGGTAAATTAATTTGGTTATTACCTGGAAAGACAAAGTTAATTGTTCATCTTAAAGATAAGGCAAAGATACGGCACAAGAAAAGATGGAGTCAAGTTAGTCAGTCAATCCAATAAATCAATGAATCTCCAATTAATTAACGAGAAAAAAAAGGTAATTAATCATTTCCTCAATTTCTCTTACAGATAATGTATATGTATTACCTTTTGGGATACCTTTTAATGGACACTAATCTTCATATAAGTCGTAAGGCAGTTCGAGGTGAAAATACATATTTATTGACCTTAGATGGTGACATTAGTTTTAACCCGCCGGCGGTGTTATTGTTGATCGATTTGATGAAAAAAAATGGGAACCTTGGAGCGGCCTGTGGACGTTTACATCCCATTGGCTCTGGGCTGATGGTTTGGTACCAGAAATTTGAATATGCGGTTAGTCATTGGCTTCAGAAAGCGGCTGAACACGTTTTCGGCTGTGTACTTTGTTCACCGGGTGCGTTTTCATTGTTCCGAGCACGATCACTAATGTCTCCCAATGTAATGGCCACTTATGCCTCTGAATCAAAGGAGCCCATCGATTTCGTTCAACATGATCAAGGTGAAGATCGCTGGTTATGTACACTTCTCCTTCAAAGTGGCCATCGAGTTGAATATAATGCGGCCTCCGATGCTTTCACCCATTGTCCAGAAAGTTTCAATGAGTTTTTCATCCAACGCCGTCGTTGGGGCCCATCAACCATTGCCAATATTATTGATCTACTTCAAGATTACAAAAACATCATCAATGTCAATCAAAGTATCTCAATTTGGTACATTGGTTATCAAAGTTTCTTAATGTTGTCTACTATTATTGGTCCGGGAACCATTTTACTTATGCTCGTCGGTGCCGTTAATTCAGTATTTAAACTGGATTACACTCAATCACTTGCGGTCAATTTGATACCAGTCGCAGTTTTCATAATCGTTTGTTTTGTCACCAAAAATGATATTCAATTGTTTCTCGCTCAGATACTTTCGGCTGCCTATGTTTTCCTTATGCTTGCAGTGCTCATTGGAACTGCGATTCAGATCAAAGATGAACCATTTTCTCCGTCAACTCTTTTCTTCTTTATCCTGATCATTACCTTCCTCGTGGCCGCTATTCTTCATCCTCGAGAAATAACGTGCTACTTTTCCTTCCCACTCTACATGCTCTGTATTCCAAGTATGTACTTGATCCTTCAACTTTACTCACTGATCAACTTGAACGTCGTTAGTTGGGGCACTAGAGAAGCGCCAACAAAGCCCGTTAAACAGTCTAACGAGGCTTCGATTAAAGAAGTAAATAAATCAAGTGGACAATCTGGTCGGACAAATACTATTGTTCAGTTTCTTAATCTAATGGAGAATCAAAAATCGCAAGAAGCCAATGTATCGTTCAGTTTTGGTAACATATTTCGGTGCCTTCTCTGTACCCATGACACAAGAGCATCGGATAATATTCAGTTGGTTCGAGTGGAAGAAGCGATCAAAGATCTTTCATCGAAAGTTAATTCACTTCCATTTCCTAGTCGTGCAAGACGAGCTTCAGGTCAGTTGCAAAAAGAACAATTTATTGTTATAATTATCGAAATGAGTAAATTTCTTTGAGCAATCAACATTCAATTTATGAATTTCTTTCGTCAGAATTGTCTCGAGTTACTGAAGAAAGTACAACAGCCGAAATGATACCAGAAATGGAAGAATATCAAAGTGATATCGAACTCGAACCAGAAAAGGTGAAAATAGTTCGAGATGACCTAAAGAATCCCTATTGGATTGAAGATCCAGCCTTCGCTGATTGTCCAGTAGTTTTCTTATCCGATCATGAAACGACCTTTTGGAAAGAGCTAATTGCTAAATATCTTTATCCGATCGACAAAAATGCCGATAAAGAAGCTCGAATCTCAGCTGGGCTTAAAGACCTTCGAGATAAGGTCATGTTCGGTGTTCTAATGATAAACGCAATCTTTTTACTGACCATCTTTCTACTACAAATGAACAAAGATAAACTTTCAATAACGTTACCATTTCGCTTCGATTTGGCCGAGCCAAAGGTCAAGGACGACGGTTACATTGACTCAGTCGAAGACGAAGAAAACAGTAAATTAGAACCAGTTGGAGCTTCGTTCATTATATGTTTCGCTTTACTCTTAATTATCCAAACAATTGGGATGTTCAAACATCGTTTATCAACCTTGTCGCACATTCTGGCCTTCGTACAATTAGACTATTTCAACCGGAAGAAGCTGAACATTAATGCCGATGAATACATCGAGGCGAACGCCATTGAGATCGCAAAAGGTTTACAATGTTTAAGAGGTAAAAGAAATTATAATCATTAATTGGACAATCAATCGATCATTGATTGATCAAATATTAACTTTTCAAAGGGACAATTAACTTTAATAAGTATATTGAACGAAAAAAGAGAAACAATTTAAATCATTCTTCCTTCAACAATCAACAATTACAATTAACACACACACACACACTTTCATTTAGATTTACAATTGGAGTAATTATCTTACAATTTTTTTTCATCTTCATCTGATTGATTGTGATTAAAGTGACGATGTTGATTTTAAACCTTGATTTTATCAATTGAACCGTAAACAGATCAAATTAAATTGAAGCAATTAACATGATATCTAATTGCAGGTTAACTATTGTATCTAAATCTTAGGTCATAACCTTTTATTGAGACTCTTTTTGTTTAATTATCTCAACAGGAATTGATGAAGAAGTGATTAACAATGAGAAAGGAATCAAGAATCAAGAGAAAGGTAAACAATCAGTTAATGAAGATGAACAATTAACCAAAGGAATTAATAAACGGAAAACTTTGGAGCGTAAAAATACAATTTACAATTTAGAACGAAAAAGAGAGAAAAAATCGAAAACTCTTACACTGGATGTTGTCTTTCGACGACGATTTTTGGCCTTATCTTCGTCCGATGCTGATGGTAAGTCCAAATGTCGATAATCAATTTATTCATTCAACCAATTCCCTTAATTTAATTGTTAATTTCCATCAAACAGTCAATCAAGTAAATCAAATAATCACTTTTTAAAATTTCTTTATTATTATCGATAATCAATCAGCCGTTATTGATCCGAAAGTCTTTTGATTGTCCAATTTTCCTTAATTGTTGTGGCTTTGTGTGTATTTCACTTTCGTTTATTTTTACAATTTAGCTAAAGCTACCGAACGATATCAATAGTAACAATTAAATTAAATTGAAACTTTCGTTCTACTTTAATTTAGTTTCATTGTTTTCTAATTCAAAAATAATCTTGATTGTTTTTAGAATCATTAACTGATTAGTGTCAATTTTAAAGTTGGACAGTTTGATGATTACAAACGATTGGATAATCACTTTGATTTAATTGTTGTTAGAATAACAATCAAATTAACCTCAAGGAAATGAGTTTGAATTATTAATAAATCAACATAAATTATAATTAATGATTGATAGCTAATCATTGATAATCAGTAGACAATTGAAAGATTTACCATTTAACAATTTGTTAATTGTGAGGATTTTGACCTTTTCTTGATTTATTTAACCAGAAACTTTTTTTTTCTTCATTTAATTACTTTAATTGTGGTTAATTATATTTGTACTTTGAGAAGGTCGAACTGATTGAGATCACTTTTTTTTGGTTAATATAATTTACTCATTGATTTGTCAACCAATTTAAATAATTTCGGATTAATTGTTGTTGTTGATTGTTGATGTAAACTAACAATCATCAACATTTTGGTTATTCAAATTGATACGTTCAAAAGTGATTAACCGAATTATGATTTATTTTTAATTCTGATTGTTAATTGATTCCGAAATTTATATCATACAGAATGTGAGGTCATTTCTATTTCGTCACGAGAATTGTTGAGAACTGGATTAGTTTACAGAGAAATATTAACAATTGTAAAGAGATGAACTTCATCTTAATTTGGTTCTTATTTGATTGATTTACGTATAATTAAACTGTGGACAAGGAAAGTTACTAATTATTACTTGAGTCCCGGTGCTGCTAATCCAAGGGATAACAGCAAAGTCGCCAAATTAGAAATGAATTCCGGTGTAATTAGACAAACTTTACCGAGTGAGAGGCCAATGTCACTTGGCTTAAGTCGCCGTAAGAATATGTTAATCTTTACCAATAGAAGAGGGAAAACTTTTATTACTATTAATAATATGATCTCGAAATTATATATTAGAAAACAAAACTTTACCTCGATTTTTGCTTCATTAGAATAGTTTTTGAACGATAACCAATAAACATTTTGATAACAAGAACTTGCATATCGATTAACTGAAACAAGATAATAAGTTAATTGAATCATGCAAAACATTGAAACAAATACTCTGAATGATAGTTGATAAGCATTTCCTTTCGCATGTAGAATGTCCTGAAAATCATGAAGTTTTCCATGACAATAATAGTGTAAAACCCTAAGATCGAAGGTAATAACAAAGTGTCCAATCTGAGTATCGATTTAACCGCTAGTAAATGTAGACGACGAATCTCTCGAATCTGCTGAGCCGTTTCGGGATTTTGTAAAACCGTCAACAGGAGATTCCTTATGATTTCAAAAGACGCACAGGAATTGATACAATTTGATATTATAAATTGATTAATGAAAAACCAACTCATCAAACCGAAAATTGTCAAAATAATGTTGAATAAAAGGATTAGTAGTTTAATTGGATCATAAATATCGATATTCGAATGAATTATATTCAATAGTAAGAAACTAAACATTTCAAATATTAAGATAATTTTATTAATCAATTGACAATAGAAACTTATCTGTTTAATGGTATCCAACGAAAGTTGATTGTCCATCGATAAGATTTGCTGATTAACTTTGATGAATTTCTGATAACTTGATCGATTCCATTGAATGAATATCATGTTGAAGCCCATGGCGATTGAGAAAATTGCGTTTCGAATCCGTGGTAATTTTCATTACCTATTAATGTGTCTTCACCTTTTAAGAATCCATTAAAACCACTTATGAAATAAAACAGAGTAATAATATAAACCAGAATCTTATGTGATATTTTACCGTTAGACGAGAAGATTAATGAATAAAAGTCATTTGGATTAGTTGATTGACGATTTAGTCTGTTGGTTAACATTTTAAAGAGATCGAAAAGTTTTACCTTTGAATGTTCAACTTTCAAAGAGAAAAAGTTGGACAATTTGAATAGTCGAACAGTCAATTGGTCAACAAAGTACAAATTGGTGACATTTATGATTGATTAAAGGACATTCGGTAATTGGTTTTACAAGGAAAAAGAAAATAATTATTATTACTATTAATATAAATTCGTATGATTATTGTTATAATCTTATTGTTGGGGTAGAAAAGAAACAATTAATTGTAGTTTGATGAATGAATTTCATGTTAATCGATCAGAACTTTTCAAAATTTTCGAAATTAATATTTGATCAGTTGTCATGAGTAACTCATCTGAGTCCTTGTTCAACTAAATTGCTGAAAATTAGAGATGATATAATTAGAATACTCCACCAATTAATAGGCCATTATCATGGTGATGTTATCAAACTGAATAAGCCTGAAATCTAATTATCAAACTAATTAAGTTACTTAAATGATTCACAATTCTTGATCTATTATCTGATTGTCTTTTTTTGACAATTGTCTTAATTACTGAATCGATTACTATTGTATTTTTATTTGAATATTAAAGTTTAGAGGGTCAAAGTTGAATCTAATTTTGAATCATCTATTGGTGTGATTTATTGATGAATAGAATTAAAATTGAACGTATCTACTAATTGATTATCTAAATTGTTTCAATCAAGGATTATCTCGAATTGGTGGAAACTTAAGACGAAGACAAGCAATCGAAGCGCTGGAAAGACGGAGATAGACTTTTATCGACCTCAACCCGATGGATTGAAAGTCAACCGACTGAAAGGTCATCGTCATCATCGGCATTTACCATTGCTAATCGAGTCACGCCTGCGATTAACAGGCCAGATTATCTTGACCATAATAATTTTATTACTTCCAATCGGGAAATAATCAATCCGGTTGTTATGATTAACGATGGATTTAACAGCAATCAAAATAATTATCCCAATCAGTTTAATAACAACAGTTATGCTGTTATCACACGTTCACGGTTAACCAATTTAAGGACCTTTGGTCATCATTACAATAACAACAACAGCAACAATCAAGGTAATAATAATCATTCAGGTTACCAATCATCATCTGAATCAAGTGTTAACAATATGAATCGTAACAATTGGCGATTTAACAACATCATTAACAACAATAATGATAATGGTCGTAACTATTTGGAAGACAATTTAACTTGATCAAGTATTTAAAGTGATGAAAAAGGTCCAGCGGAAGAGGAAGTGGTGGTCAGCTTATTGTTATTATTTGTGAGAAACTTTTCTCACCTAAGGGTGAATAAGATTCTGTAGATAACAATTTAAACATGATGATTAGAAAGTGAATTGTGTTAATTGTGCCAAATATTGATCACGGAAATGTAAACACAACGAGTTATTATTGACATGATGGTGAAAATGAATCAAAAAAATTGATCACAATCATTTAACATTCATGAGGATCTTTTTTTTTCATCATAATCTGTAATTAACTTTATCCCTAAAGTTAATTCACTTGATTGGATTAATCATCATATTTTGATTGCTTAAGGCAAATTTCCGATTTGATTGTGCATAATTTAATTTTCAATGTATTATTAATTTAACTTTAAAACTGTTGATTGTGGTAAATAATAAACTGAATTTATTATAATCATAAAAGTTGCTGATTGTTTTCAAACTCATAATTATCATCTTAATTGAGATAACCGGAAATAGTAAATGAAAGTTTTGAGAGTCGATTTGTTTTTGTTTTTGTTTTAGAGTTTAGTTTAAGAGGAAGTTGAATTTATTTACACCTAGAACAGAATTGAGAGAGATAGTGTGTGTGGGGGAGCGGGAAGTAATTTACATGATGGATTGAGGGTGGGAGAAAGATATATAAGTGGGTGGAAAGGAGGAAAAGAAAATATTACAAATAGAAACTTTTCTCGAATTCTTTTTTCAATCATTTCCGATATATTGATGATTCATCAGGAAAATCAGGATTAATCTGAATGAATATCATGAAATCTGAATGATAATTGATGAAGAAAAGATCAAAGTTGTTATAAGAGATAGAGAGAGAGAGAGGAAGATATGTTTAGTTGATCATTGGTGAGGTAAATCAGTGATCATTGATCATTAATTAGGTGACCAGCCCTATGGTTAATTGATCATTTAAACGTAAGCTTCATATTGTTCATAACCTCCTTGTTCAGCTCCAGCACCAACACCAGCACCGTAACCGGTGGCACCTTCACCTCCGGCTTCACCTTCAGATTCATAACCTCCACCATAACCAGCGGCAGCGTTTTCATCGTATGAACCTTCGTGTCCACCGTATCCAGCGGCATCAGCACCTTCGTAAGCACCAGCACCTTCAGCACCAGAGTATGGACCAGCTTCGCCCATGCCACCAGCTTCACCTTGGTAGGCATCGTATTGGGCGCAAGCGACGGCGAAAAGGCAAGTAAGAGCGATCTAAACAATCAAAGCAAAAAGAAGACAATTAATCAATCATCATAATCATTTGATTTAATTACAAGAGATGGAAAAATAAACTTACCAAAGTGAATTTCATTTTTGGATTTGTTTGTTTGTGTGTAACTGTAAATGGACAAGAAAAGGAGAGAAAATTATAATTAGTTGATTAAATTTAAATCCAATTGGTATTAAAAGTTGATTAGCGTTCCAAGCACTCAGATAATTAAGATTAACACAATATGAATATTTGATGATTAGGTAATCAATGGACAATTAGAATAAAAAATTTTCTTCTTTTTGTCAATTGTAACCTTTTAATCGTTAGCACTTTAAATTGTCTTAATCAACTTTGTGATTGGAACGCTAGAAACAGTTATAACGTTACGAATTAGATACGTACAGATCGAAAGATCAAAAGTGTAAGAAATTGAAGTGAATAAGGAATTGTATTGATTATTGATGTTTGTCGATTAAAGCAACTTGTTCAACTGGTGTTTTAATGTCGATTCAGATCAACTTTTATACACCGGGAACAAAACGGGAGCTCAGGTAAAAATATGATCACACTAATGGAAGAGACCAAAAAAAGATAGAGAATCGAGAAGACTGAAAAAAGGATGGACCTTAAGAGATTCAGGCCGACCCACATCGCAACCGAAGCCAATTCATTGAAAGAGAATACAAGTTCTAATCTAATCAGAACTTTCTCTTTCTTTACTCTCTCTTTCTCTTTCTCTTTCTTTCTTTCTCTTTTCTTTTCTTTTCTTTCTCTCTCCTGGTTCAGTTCATTTTCACTTCATGAAAATTTTTCCCTTTTTTCACTTTCATTTTCAATCTGAAACTTGATCCTTCCCTTTTCATTTAGTCCATCATCTTAATCATCATCATCATTATTAATATCTTAATCTTCATCATCATCATGAGCCACATCATTATCACTTCATTGTTATCAACTGATTTCGAAAATGAACAATTTTTTATTTCTTCTTCTCTTCAATGATGAAGATTTATTATTATTATATATTATTCTTCCTACTATTTGGCGATGATGATAAAATTGTAACAATTAGATTGAAGTTTTTTTCGGGATTATGAGTGAAAAATGATTCTCGGATGGATTAACTGGACATACGACGAGTTTAGATGTACTAAAAGTCCTCAAAATAAAATGAAAAGTTGACCAAAAGGTCAGAAAATGTCCATTCACAAAAATAGGGAAAAAAGTCATTCAGATGATTTTTGTTTCGGTTCCTGTAAATGCGATTTTGTTCATTACCCTCAGGCGATAAGCAACTATGAGATACTCTGAATTTGGTATCAACAGATTTAGATTTAAAATGGTAACAACAATTTAACGATAATAATAATAATAATCTGGTAATCGATACAATTATAACAGGTAAAGAAGAAAAAAACATTTTTACATCAACAAGTTGTTACCTGTTGATGATGGAGACAAGTAACAAAAAGGTAAATTGGATCAACAGTTATGTTGTTGATCCGGAAATAGAGTAGTGTCCAGTTTGGATGAAGGATTAATTTATTTTTCTCTCTCACTTTCGGCCCAAACGGTTAGTGGTTAGTGATTGACCTCAATTCCGTGTAAGCGATTGTGTACCTCACGAGAATGAATCAAAAGCCTCGCCCGTTTTTCTTAGCTGATTTTAAATTGGATTCGAATGAAATTTTTACCCTTTAGGCTCTTGATCGTTTGTTTTTTTTACGAATAATCAGAAAAAGAAACACTCGATTTAATTAACCATCAACTAACTTTAATTGTCGTAATTGTTTTTCTTCATCTTTTTTGGTTGACAATTAAGTGACCATCATTTGTTTGGTAGCTTTTCTCTCATGAAATCGTAAATTAATTAGCGACTAATTAATTGTAATCATCATTACCTTTTCCATAAGGAAATGAGTTGAAATTTTATCGACTAACTGATGATCTGTATCAAAACAGTAATTAGCTAATTGTTGGTATGCAAATGAAGTAAATTAAATATTTTGTGAAGATTTCGTCACGTTTATTGTGAGATTAGTTTGATTTGTAGTAATTAACTGTTTGTGATTAGGGAGTGAGTTGCAGAGACAATTAAGATTATCAATTGATTTGCATATCGTACGAATCAAATTCTGGAATTGAGAAATTTTTTTTCGCTAACTAAATCAACTTATTGATTGTTCGGAATATAATTAGAAATTAACTTCACTCAAAGATTATTAATTAGCCAACTAATCCCTTGTAGACATCAAACCTAATTAGTAACTATATTAATCGTTTTCTAATCACGATTATCATTAACTAATCAGTGTTTAAATTGTTGATCGACTCATTGATAATATTGATTGATATTATTGGTGATTAATTAGTTGATTTAGATGAACAGTTGATAAATCAGGATTTAGAAATGGTCAATGAGATGACAATCAAATTAATCCACTTGCTAATCACTGATTCGTCTAATTAAAAGTTAATCATCTAAATCAACGTGTTAATTACAATCCAACCAATCAATTTTTTTCCTTCATCAATTTTTTGATTACTTTTTACCCTTTAAATTGTTGCATCTTTATTTACTTTGAGTCTTTTTTTTTCAATCGACAATTAAATGTATTTTTAATCATTTTCAAGTTAATCTTATAGTAATTAAGTTGATTAATGAAACACTGAGATAATCAGGTAACGATCATTATGGTTAATTTATTGTTAATTGTTGGTTACAGTTTCTTTTTAATTGTCTTTAATTTCTAGATTGTAATGTTCACTTGATTGGGTCAATTTTTCAATGGTTATTCTTGTTAATCAAGTTGATTAAGGAAGCAATTAAGACCTGGAATTGTTGATTGTATAATTTTGAAAGAAATCAACAAATAAAGATCATCATGTTGATCACTCTGATTTAGTGATCAATCTTAATTGTTTATGGAAACAATCACTTTCTCAGTTTCTATTTAATTGTAATTAAGCTTCATGATCAATGATAATTGTAATTTAAGTTAATCATCAACTTTAATGATTCAATTAAATCTCTCAAGGTGTAAAAAAGTTGAAACATTTAAAAGTTTTTCCTTTGATTAAAGTAACTTAACAATTCAAGTTAAACTAAATTTAGTGATTTTTTTTCATACAATTGTAACAATTAAGAGTCACTTCTCATTTCAATTAACTTTTAATTGTAATTTTCTTTTTACTAATCAATCCTACAAATCTAATTGTTTGGGTAACAACAATTTACTAAATGGTTTGTTAGTGAATCTTTTTTTTTAATCACCTTTTTGTATTTCCTAAAAATTGGTGATTTCATTTGATTGTTGTCCTTTAAAAACAACGATTACAATTAACTCTGGTGGTGGTTGTTAATTGTTGATTATTGGTGATGATGATTGATGAAAATTCATTCATTCATGACAGAATTAACTGTTAATTGTTTTCGATTGGGATATGGTTGACCTGATAATCATCAGATGAACTTTGATTATTTAACTTCCGCTGATTAACAATGATTAACTTAATTTTTTTTTATTCTTCTTTCAATTTGTCTCTTTATTTAATTGTTGTTGTTGAAAATTATCATTAATTTAGTGGACCTGTTAATCTATTTTGTTTTTCTTTCATCAAATCAAACAATCAATCATTCATCTGAAATACTCATTGATTGACAATTAACTCTATCTTCTTGTCACTTTCATTAACTACAAGGTTAATTGTTTGTTTACCACCTTAACCATTAACTAATTGTCTTACCTGTCTGAACAATCATCAACCCTTATCATCAAGTTACTTTAAGATAGCAATTGTAATACAATTCATTGGACAATCAATACTAATCATGTTTGAACTAGAAATCAATTCAATTGAAAGTTATTTTTGTATTATGATTAAGGATCAATTTGATTTGCAAATGAACTAACAATTAGTTTAGTAATAGATTCCAGATTATACAATCAAGATACTTGTTTCATTTTTCAATGATTAAAATCCAAAGCACATGATTATCATTTACAATTTGTATTTGATTATCGGACATTTAGTTTCGTTGATTAGGAAAATTAAACCCAATCAATTGACAATCAATTCCAGAGTAATGGTCGTTTTTTATTTCCTTCGATACGATTACATTAGAACTCGATTTTTGTTCAATTAATCTGAACATTTCTTCCAATTTATCAATTGTGATCTTTGATTAACCTTTTAAATCATAATTAAGAAAAAAATCCAAATCTGATCAACAGAAAATCAAATTTTCGCAATTATTATACTTTCCCTTATTGAGCACATGTTGAATTTTCAATTCAATGTTTTCATCTCATTAATTAATTTAATTGTGACTTCTATTATATTTTTGGATAATCGATATAATTAAAGAATCTTATCAAATTAATTGCTGTTGTTTAATCTTTGGCTCTAATTTGCTGGTGTTACCAGGAGGTTATTGTTTCTTTACCTTTGGTTTCTTCTTGTTTTTTTTCCTTGTCATTTATTGTAACCAATTTTACTAAATGTTTCATATTTCTTCAAATGCTCGACTATTTCTTGTCGGTACCAATAGAAATTTAATCGATTCCTTGAGAGTTGTTACCCGTCTTTATGCCACCGAGCCTAAAGTACCTAAAAAAGGACCAGGACCTGGCGGTGCAGGAGCCAAGAAAACCTATTCTCGGGATAAGCCTCACATAAATATTGGTACAATTGGACATGTTGATCATGGAAAGACAACTCTTACCGCCGCCATTACGACCATTTTGGCTGAGAGAAAATTAGCCAAAGTTAAATCTTATGAAGACATTGATAATGCTCCACAAGAAAGGCAGAGAGGTATCACAATTAACTCGGCTCATGTTGAGTATTCAACCGACAAGAGACATTATGGTCACACAGATTGTCCTGGTAAGTTAAAAGGTTAAGACATTCGATTATCTACAATTACACTAATCTCTCTCTTTCTCTCTCACTTACCATTCTTAGGTCACGCTGATTATATCAAAAATATGATCACTGGAACCAATATTATGGACGGAAGTATTTTGGTTGTTGCTGCTACCGAAGGACCCATGCCCCAGACCAGAGAGCATCTTGTCTTAGCTAAGCAAATAGGTAATTAAGATTGAAAAAGAAGATCATATTTTCTAAATATATGATGTTAATTCATATTCGTTTCATTCATTACTATTCAGGTATTGAACATATAGTCGTTTATTTGAATAAAACTGATATCGCTGATCAGGAGATGATTGAATTAGCTGAGATGGAATTGCGAGATGTTATGACCGAAATTGGTTTTGCAGGAGAATCAGTACCAATTGTTTCTGGTTCAGCTTTATGTGCATTAGAAGGTGTTAAACCTGAACTTGGTCGTGATTCGATTATCAAATTATTAGATGTTGTAGATGAACATATTCCCGAACCACCAAGAGTTTTGGATAAACCTTTCATGTTGCCAATTGAGAGAACTCATATGATCCAAGGAAGAGGTACCGTTGTAACCGGTAAAGTTGAAAGAGGAATCCTAAAGAAAGGAGATGAAGTTTCCATATTGGGTTATGATAAAGAAATTAAAACATCAATTGCTGGTATCGAAATGTTCAAACAACTTTTAGATGGTAAGAATTTCATTTTGAATATTCATCGAATACACAATCTAATTGATGATTTTTGTTTCATCTATCATCAGATGCCAGAGCTGGAGATTCAATTGGAGCTCTAATTCGAGGTGTCAAACGCGAAGATGTCCGTCGTGGAATGGTTCTCTGTGCCCCTGGAGCGATGCAACTTTGCGACCATGCGATGGCCAAAGTGTACTTCCTTACTAAAGAGGAAGGAGGATTCCAAAAGCCAATATTGAAACATCTCGTTGCCACATTATACACATTAACATGTGACATGAAATTCAAACTTGACATGTTAGAAAAAGATATGGTTATGCCCGGTGAAGATGTTGAGATGAGAATCCAAGTAAGTCGAAAGGCCAAAATTCAAATGAACTATTCATGAATTTAGCATTCGTTGTGGAAAAACAAAACAAAAAACTAATCCAATCATGGAAATTTGTTTAATTCTTCTTCTTCTTTTAGCTTCCTAAAGCAATTGTCATGGAAAAGGGACAAAGGTTCACAATTCGTGAGATGGGCTGTACATTGGCGACTGGAGTTATTACCGAAATCATGCCCAATATGACGATGACGGAGAAACAAGCATTCTTGAAAGGACGAACACGAAAGGAGAGAGATGCCTTCCAAGAGAAATACGCTGAAATTTTGAAAGAATATACAAAGAAACCAGTTCTTGGTTGAGAAAACAATCAAACAATTGAACAATTTACCTGAGTAGTAATGAGGCAGCAAAAATGGAAAGAAAATTGATTAATTGAATGATTACAATTTACACATGTAACCTCAATTAATTGCCGTTAAAATTTTCTAAATAGCGATTGATGTTAACTAACAAATTGACAGTTTTGTTTTTCCTACAAAAGAGATGATCACATTCATCAACTGTGTAGTTTTTGCTAGTTGTTTATCAATGAACAATAAATTAAACACTTGATAATATTTGTACAATTAGAAAGACTGCAATTAGAAGAAACAAAAGATAATAATTAACAATCAATTCCAGGTAATTGTTAATTCGTATCTATACCTCAATCTATTTGCTAATCTATTGCTCTTAAAATATCCAAGGAAAGGAAAAAGCAAGTGAGAGAGAGATAAACATGTGAATATTATCATTTGTCTTTCGTCAGTTAATTGAATCATTTAATTTTTCTCTTGTGTTAATTATTGAGCATTTTAATTGTGAATCCAAAATGTATATCAAATTTGCCTGTAATATTTCAACCATGTTCACCGATTTGCCGACACTCAAGGAAAGATACGAATACATTTGTTTCAGATCACCGATACACTTTGACGCAGTTGAATGTCAAGATCCGTACATTTTATCAATCGATGAATGGAGAGAAATATTTGATTCATGTTCCAAACGTGGAGCTAAATTACCTACATGGGAACTGATTAATTCCCCTGCTTTGTTCAACGTTTTCCCTGGTGAACAAGTTCCAACCTTTGATGAATATAAACGAACCGTTCTTGAGAAGACACTTGAATATGCTAAATTTCTGGGCTGTTCAAAGGTTCACCTAATCCTTGGTGATCTTTCCTGTAAACAGAATAATCCTGATGAACTTAATCCGAATAGTGAAAAAATTGTTAACCTTTTATATGATTCAGTTCACTATTTGGGCGAGGAAAAGATTACCTGTCTAATTGAACCGCTTTCACTTAAGGAGAGGGAAAATTATTACCTCAGATCTTACAAATTGGGCTATCAAATTGTCCAAAATTGTAAACATGATAATTTACGTCTCTTAACTGATATTTATCATCTTCAACGATTAGAAGGAAATTTATCTGAAACAATTAGGAAGTACATGCCATTAACTGGACACGTTCAAGTTTCTCAGGTTCCATGGAGAGATAATCCTTTCAATACTGGTGAGATTGATTATCGTTACATCTTGAAGATATTGAGAGATGTTTATTTCGGTTACATTGGATTAGAGTTTAAATGTTCAACCTTAACGGATTTATCATGGATTTCAAGTTATACCCGATGAATTAACGATACGATTAACACGAACCATGGGGAACACAAATGAAGATACTGAATGGAAAACATCGCCATTTTGTTCATTTTTTTATCTCTTTCTCTTTATTATTATCTTTCTAATTACATAATTAACTCATTTAAGAATTAATATTTACTCTGTTCAAGTGCCTTCACCGTTTGTCATTTATACCCAATCTAATCAAGAGATTAGTAAATTAGTTGAACAAATAGAAAGTAAAATCTTAGAAAAACAATAAAAGTTTTATGAACTTTGGATCAGCTGAACTGTGGAAATGATTATGAATTAAGATGAGGTACTGAAAAGATCATGGAGATAATTTGAATTAATGATCAATAATTAAGAGCTAAATGTAGATCGGTGAAAGTCGATCGATCGATTAAAAGAAGGAAAAAGAATAGAATTTTATTTTCTTCTCTGTCTATTTTATCTTCGAAACTCTGTCGATATTATCAAAAAGAGACCACAATATGTTGGCCTCCCTTTCTCTCTCTCTCTCTCTCTCTCTCTCTCTCTCTCTCTCTCTCTTGTCTCTTTTTTTCTTTGCCATGGTTACTAGAATCTCGGTGATGTTATTATTCATTTAATAACAATAAAAGAATCCTAATCAGGTCATCTTGGTGATAATCAGTGGAACTAATTAACAGGGGGTTAATTGTATTGTCTTCAATTGCCTTCGAGCCACTTTCTTCAATCTCACAACCATTTCAATTGTAAACAATTAGTGTTTCTGTACTTAAATACCCACATCGAGAAAGTGATTCCTCCTAATCAACCAATTTATCTTTATTACGAGTGGTAATTGTTAAAAGATCAACATCCTAAAGTGATTTACCAATATTCTTGATCATTGAGATTATTGTCTTAATCTCATTCATATGATAATCTTAATACCAACACCAAAATCTAATGTTTACCTTTATCCATATGATAATATTAAGATTCATTTCTATTATCAGGTTTAAATTTGATTTTCTCAATTTAATTCAATCATGGATTCAAAGTGAAAGATCAAAATAACGGTTTCCCTTTGGACATTTGGATACAAGTAACATTAAGGTTACATTTTTAATTTTCTTCTGTGTTAACTTGACCACTGTGACTTTTGACCGATGGATGAAATCACTGAAAACGGTAAAACTGTTCATCGAAATATTAATCTGAAAAATCTTGAGGTTCACCCAACTGAACAAACTCTTATATTAAATTGTGAACTCGAGGCTTGCCTGTCAACCGATTCATGTGAGAATAGTTTTCTCGAGGTTAATCGTGAATTCCAGCGATACATTAGATTGAAATCTCTACAAGAGACAAGTGATATCGATTCAATTGTAAGCCAAGTAATTGCTAAATCGAAAGGTTTATTAACAGAATCGCATCGAGATGAAATAAAACAATTAATCGTTTATCTTAAAAATCGTTCCATCCAATCAGCCGTTCGAGCAACAGCAACAGGGGCAACTTTTGATTCTTTTCGTCCTAAAACGGCTGGAGGCCGGTTAACCAATTCCAATTCCAATCAACAACAACAACAACAATTTACAAATGGACATAATGGCGATTCGAGTAATGGTCACTTTCATAGAGCAAGATTAACCTCATCAACATCGGTCAATTCATTTCCATCCAATGGTCTGGAGAATCGGAGCTTTGTTAATCGAGGCGGCGGCTCATTAGCATTAGAATCAATATTTTCTGATATAAAAAGGTTAATTAATCGGTTACCAATTGATGATGCAAATGAAAATGTAAACCTAAATTCAGTTGATTATTATGCAGAACTTTTTTATGAAGATAATGGTAAAAAACTGAAAGGAGCCTCAGCAATTTACCAATTAGCACTTAATCATGACAATTTACTTGCCTTGTCAAACAATGAGCCGCTTCATCTTGTTCTGGCTCGATTGTTAAGAGAAGACGGAAGAAAAAATCTTGACCTGGGAACCATTTTAATCGGAATTTTCGCCAATTTTTCAATTTACCGCCAATTCCATCCGATAATCACCAAGTATAAAGTGGGTGCTCTTTGCCTGGAGGCTGTTCAGGGGGAATTGGAACGGGAAGAGATTCTATTTGCCGATTTAGCCGATATTCAGGAAGCCATGAAAAGCGAATGTCACAGTCTATCCAATTCAATTCATTCTTCTATGAGTTATTCCCATTTGTCGACATTATCAGCACCAAATTCAGGTCTTTCCAGTTCTCGTCAATCATCAGCTGGTTTGACCAGTGAATACGAAAGGTCACTGAGAAAATATCAGAATCTCGTTGTTAAGCAAAACCTTTTCCTTCGAGCGGCTTACACAGTATTGTTACACTTATCAGAGGATCGAAACATCGAAATCAAAATGGTCAACAAGGGAATCATCGGTTGCCTGGTGAAAACACTGGACAGAGAGAATTGGTTTCAATTGTTATTTCTGTCAATTCAATTTCTTAAACGTCTCTCTGTTTATGAGGAAAACAAAGATTCAATTCTATCAATGGGAATTGTTGATAAACTATCAACTATCCTGGAGAATCAAATTACCTCATCATCCATTGGACATTTGATTAATACGCTTGAATTGGTTTACAATTTATCATTTGATTCTAAATTTAGATCGTCAATCATTCACAACAATTTGGTATCAAAGATTTTCTCCTTTCTACCTCGAGCAATTAAATCACAATCACAACCCTCATCAACCAATGGTAACAATTTATCATTCACTGGAAATAACATCTCAAGTAACAATCTAATTTTGGAGAAACTAATTTACCAGATAATTTATTTACTAACAATTGAAAGTAAACATCGAGTTCTAGTAACCCTTTCATTGGGCCCTGATCGAATCCATTTATTAACTGATCGAGTGATTAAGCATTTAAATGATCCAAAGAAATGCTTCCCGTTTACCGAGTTAATTGGTTTAGTAATTAATCTGTCAACTAATCGACGAAATGCCCAATTAATTTGTGATAAAGATCGACTTAAACGTCTACTAGATCATATTGTCACTCTTTTAATCAATGGACAACAATCAGTGACTCAAGACGATATTATGATTCTTAAATTAATTCGCAATTTATCCCAACATGAGGATTCTTACAAAATGATTTACCTTGATTATTTGGAATCATTAGTTTCTCTGTTAGTTAAACGATCACCTCAACTAATTGATTCAACCAGTCAACTATTACTGACTCAAGGTAATCAACAACAACAGTTAATCAATGAAGATAATAATCTTAATTGTGATTCAATGGTTTCCATTGAGATACTCGGTATTCTTGGTAATATGATTAACCTTCCGGGTGTTGATTGGTTAACCCTTTCAAGTTCAAAGGGTTTATTCAAATGGATTTCCAGTGTTTTATCAACCAGGAGAAATTCCCATGAAGATGATCTGATTCTTGAATGTATCCAAGTGATTTCGTGTCTAATTAACAATCGAGAATCCTGTTTATATGCTCTTAAATTTGATTGTCTTAAATTGTTAATCAACACACTAAATGGTAAACAAGAGGAAGATGAGATTGTCCTTCAGATCATTTTCACGTTTCATTTGATGCTTCGGGAACCCGATGTTCGGAAGATGATCTTGTCACCCGAAACTCAGGTAATGGCCTATCTTTTTGATCTGATGAACGATAAAAATCAAGAGATTCGTAAATTGTGCAAGGCGAGTTTGAACATTATCTTCGAAGCTGAAGATGGACACAAGGATAAAATTCGAGAGGAAAGTTTCAAGATCTACAATAAACAATGGCTCGAAATGATCTTATCAAGGCAAGAGAATCAGTGTCCAATCAGTGAACCTAATGGTCGACGAGGATTAATTACCGATGCCCCAAACAATTACAAGAATAGTGATAAAATTTACTCCAATTCAAATGGTGACCATGATTTTGATGGCGATGATGGTGATGAAAACTATCACTTCCGTAACAATGATGATGATTTAATTGGAATGACTTATAACAATTTAGTACTTCGGACTGATATACTTTCCGAATCACCTCCATCATCGGGACCAACCATGACTGATGATCAAGAAGCTTCATCATGTTCAATTAACGAGTCAACAATCAATAATCAATCATCATTAATTAATTCACGACCACAAACTGGTTACAAGAAAAGAGGAACGAGACGAACAATTAAATCATCATCAATTGCAAATGATCAAAGATCAACAGTGACAACAAACACCTCGAAAAACATAATTCATTTATAACAATTAATTTACTTGGAGAAAATTAGAATTAATCTAATTAACTTTGTTTTCTCGCTATTTTCAAATCAAATGTACAAAAGAAAAGTTCTAGTCACATATTAGAATATCTGAAAGGATTGACATGTTAATCGAAATATTTATTCTTAATCTAATCGATATTTCCAATTAAAAATTAATTTCTTTTTCGTAAGAAAAAGTTCTAAATCTTTAGAACTTAATTGTCAAGTTAATTGTTTATTTAGATTTGAGAGAAGAGAGAAAAAAAAACTCCGATCAAATTTCAAGAGAAAAATAAAGAAACAATAATAAATCGATAATTACTACTGATAGAAAATTAATCTTTTCTCTGTTGTTAATTGCTCTATTGTAGTGTCAACTTGTATCTCTCTTTGTTCCAACAATTTAACTAATTGCTCGAAGGGAGAGAAAAAATTAACCAAATTGTTTAAGAAAAGAAAATCCAATTTCTACTTATTATTATTGTTTCTTCTGTTGGTAAGTTTGAACTCTTTTCAAATTTCAAGTCAGTTAATCGTAAATTCGTGATCACAATTTTTTTTCCTTCTCCTAATAAATATCAATTTCTTTATGTATGAGCAAAAAATTACGTTTTAATCACAATTGTTATCGAAGAAAAAAAAATTGATTGGATTTATAGTTTAATCGATCGTCACTAGATGGAAATGAAAGTTCATTTTAACCTTAAAATCTTCAGAAAAGAATAACCGAGATAACCGAATTCGGTAGAAAATCGGGTTGTTGTTACCATAGAAACGAGAAAAAAATGAATGAAACTGAGAGAGAAAGAGAAAAGATAGAAAATAATAATAAAGATGAATAAAGATGCGAAAGCTTTAGAAAGTGAATTGTTTATTTTCAATGGTTTTTTTTTCTTTTACTAATTTTAATTGTAATTAAATTTTTTTATTCTTATTTTTGTCAGTCTAACCAAAGTGATTGGTGTAAATCTAAAGTAAATAATATTTATTGTTTGTCTTTGTGTTTTCTTTTTAGTTTCTTGTGTTTCTTTTTTTTTGACCCTTCTCGCTTTTATATATATACAATAAATACACTATGGGAGCCCGTCAAAGTAGCCCTGTTGGTGGTGTCGGTGGTGGTGGTGTTACCGGAGGTGGTGGTGGTTTAACAGCAACAACACCAACCACATCAACATCATCTACGTCTAGAAATTCAGATTCTGGTTTAATTGATTCTGGTACCAATACTACCGGCTTTGCTGGTTTACTGTCAACCTCATTGTGTCAAAATAGTTCAACGTCCACAAGAACAAGGCCAATTGCTTCAAATTATGATGGAATCAAGTGCCCGATATGTTCTAAATCAATGTTACCTGATGATGTTGAATTTCACCTAGTAATGTGTCTTACCAAACCAAGAATAAGTTACAATGAGGATATACTTACAGAAGATAAAGGAGAATGTGTTATTTGTTTAGATGATCTGAGTCAAGGAGATATAATTGCAAGACTTCCTTGTCTATGTATTTATCATAAGTGTTGTATTGATGCCTGGTTTCAAGTTAATCGTTCTTGTCCTGAACATCCATCTGACTGAATTTTCGCATTTTTATTCTATGGATTTAATTAGAAGGAAAGAGAAAGAGAAAGAGAAAGAGAGAGAAAACAAAACATAAACCTCATCTATTATTTGTCAATTCTAAATTGAATTTGGATCCAAAATCTATTTGTGGCCTCTCGAGTTATCATAAAGCAAATATAAACATCTAATGGCTTACAAAGGCTTCCATGTTAATCTAATATGTATACACTTGGTCATCATCGTCATTATCATCATCATATGAGTTTAAAACTAAGAGAGTTTACTGATAAATACTCTTTTGGTTTACAATTTAATTGCGAAGGAAAAATTGTCATTTATTTTGTATTAGTCGGCCAATATTATCCTCCTAGAACTGTTCATCTCCCTCTATCTCTCTCTCTTTCTCTCTCATTTTCTCTGAAATTCAGGAGAGATCATCTATTTGAGCGCCAAAGAACCAAAAGACCATCAGTGATAAACGTAAGATTTCAAGATGGATGACCAAAAGTGATGAGAAATCATTTGATAAACTCAATTAAACTTTAATCTTCAAATTTTATGGATTAGCTTGTCTTGTTTTTTGATAAACAAAATTGTCAAAGTATAAAAACACAAACTAAAAAGATGAAAAGGTTTTTACAAAACAAAAAGGACTTTTGGATTTTCAAATGTATCATCATCATCTTCATCGTCATCATCATCAAGTCTACAGTTTGTGATGGTGGTTCCTAAAAATGTCACCAAAAAAAAGAAATGAAAAGAAAATTAAATTCATATAATTGTCAACCAACAAATAACCACAACAACAACAAACAAACAAAACATTAATTCATTTACTTCAATAAACTTTATTTTTGTTAAAATCATCAAGAGAATCATATTTATTACTATTTCTTGATTATATCTCATGACTAGAAAAGTAAATACCCTCTAGAAGACATTCACTGACTTGGTTGACAATAATCAATGTCGAAGTAATTAATTAATTGTCTATTCGATGATCCAATTGTAATCAAATCACATGTAATAAGAGAGAGAGAGAAAGAGGAAAGACTAAAGATTATCGATAAAAAGAGATCAACAGATTATGGTAAATGTATTTTTAGACTTTCATTTCCATAAGTTAATTAGTTAATCTGATTACAATTAAGAGAATCAAATTAATCATGAGCGAGAATAGAAAAAAGTAAATGAAACATGTGATGGAAAGTTTAATATTCTATCCGATAGATGGCGAACTGGTCGATTTCCGATCGATTTGGTTGGGCGATTTTTTGAAATGACGATTAATTTGTTGAATTAAACAGAATTGTTTTGTTTTTTATTCACATTTAACATGCACAGATAGACGAGTGAATACAATAGAAAGAAAATGGATTCTCAGGTTAAGGAAAAAATAGATAAAGAGTATTGATGATGATGGTGAGATGATGATTGATGGTGAGAAAAAGTCAATGATGATATTGGTTAGTTGTCGATTTGTTGTTGTATTTACTTTGCTTTTTTTTAAAGTCCACTGGTTATCTCAATGTTTGATGATTTTTTACCTTGACGATTGTTGGTAGTGGTGGTGGTGGTTGTTGTTTGTACTTCCACTGGACTTCGTATGACTATTTCAATAACTCTTAATCCTCTTTCCACCGGGTCAACTAAATGTAATCCTCGAGGTTCCCAGATGGTTTCATTTTGATCATCAATGAAAGCGGATATTTTTCTCATGTTACGTGAAAAATGGGTCTCAATACAAATGTATAGTAAGTAGGCTGATAGACAGGCAAGGCAGCTTTCAAAATAAGAGAACCAAGAGGTTTCTGCTTGATGGTACATCTTATTTAATGTATTAACTAAATGGTCAAAATGTTGCCTCTCTATAAGTCCCTCCAATTCAGCAGGAAATTTGCTTTGAAATTTAATCATGGTTCCATTGGAATAATCTCTTTGAATGAAGATTTTGGTTTGTTGCTGTTGTTGTTGCTGCTGCTGTTGGGAACAATTATTTGTTGGACCATTAGAATGACAAGAAGGTTCCATGTTTATTTATACACTTTACTATTCTATTAAACACCAGGTATAAGTTTATTCTAAATTAAACAAAATAAGAAGATAATTTTTACTTTTAAACAATTTAATTAGTAATCAAAAGAAAAAGAAAATAATTGGGAACAGAAAAACAAAAATCACCAAAGAAAAGTCAACCTACTTAAAAAAGAAAAGAAAAAATGGAGTCTAATGAATTTCTTTCCAATAGATGGCGTTACTTTTAACTCTTTCTTTTCTTCTTTTCTCTTACTCTAAATGTCTCATTCATCACTTATCTTTAGTCGGAGTGTCTTTGAATTTTTAGTTTAATCAAATTGTTAATTAAATTTTTATTTGTAATTAAACATTTACATTTAATTGGTGAATTGTTTTACCAAGATGATTGTATCATAGAAATTAATATTTATTAGTGTATAAAGTGAAACAAAAATTTCAATTTTCTTTTCTGCCTTCTCTTATTTTTTCATCTTTTTCTCTCTCTTCATCTTCATATTGACATCAGAATATAAAAGAAAAACAATAACATCAACATTTTTGGTTTTCTTTCAGATGAGTTTAACAATTTACTAGGTTTGTAATTAATTTCTATTCCCATTTTGTGATAATCTGTCTAACAAATTTAAACCATTTACCATTGAGATTAGAATATCATGATAATTTAAAGTCCATTTTCTTTTTGTTCGCCCAATAAGATTGGAAACAATTTTCTTTTCTTTCCTCCCTCAAGTGTTTTCCTTCTCGTTCCTCTGTTGATGATCTTTTGAAGATATTCAGTGTTTATTTCTTCATGTTTACTCTTTCAAAGAACATTGAAACTCAAATTTTAACCATTTCTTTTTTCTAATTTGTTTTATTTTGTTTTGTTTTGTTTTTATTTCTTTTTTATTCACAGTGAATGTTATCTACAAGACTTTGAGAAACACTTGGTATCCTGTTTATTTTTACCTATATTTATATATACCGGGAATCCAATCTTCGAGGGATTAACAACATGTTGTTTAATGAGAAAGTTTTAGAACTCGCTTTGAGTCAAATGGGCCTTAACATTGGTTGGCAGTCAATGTCACAACAATCCATGAGAGTATTACAAACTCTTGTTATAAAATATATTCAAGAACTTGGTAAAGCAACGATGGGATATGCTAACAATTGTAATCGACATACAGCTTTTCTTGGTGATGTTATTCTTGCCATGAGACAGATGAGTATTAGTATAGAGGAGGTTGAAGAATATATCAATGAAGTCGATTGTGTTCCATTTATCAAAGGAAATAACATTCCACTTTATCCTTGTGCTCCACCTAAGGGATATGTGAGGATCAATTTTCCTGGTCCAGAAGAAATCGCTTCCAGGCCAGAATATATGGAAGAATGGTTACCCTCTTTAAACTTTGGTGATAAAGCTGATGATAAGGATGCAAATAATGGTAATTCCGATGAAAACAATGGACAGGAAGGCCATGCTGACGGAGAAAACGGTATTGACGGTAAAAACGATCCAAACGATCCCGAAAGTGCAGCTGCTCATGAAAGGCTGAACAATCATATTCACCTGTCCTCTGTTTACCTCGACGAGGAAGGTAGAATTGTTGGTAGAAATGGTAAAGAAGGAGTTGCTCCCGATAGTCGTTTACCTCCAAAGGATGATTATGAAGAGAGACGTATTGCCGAAGAAGAAGAAAGAAGAAGAAAAATTTTAGAAGCAGAAGAAGCTGAAAAGAAGAGGAAACAAAAAATCGAGGAGATAAAATTAAAACCAATTAAAACCATTAAGACCAAATTGAAAGATAAACCATTTAGTAGGATGAAGAAAACTGACTTAGGTGGACTCAAGAAAAAAAGAGGTCCACTAGGATTAAAAGGAAACATACGAAAAAAATCAGCTCTTACCTTCAAAGTGTCTCTTTCTGGTCTACAAAGTGGTACACCCACGGCAAAACCATCTCCAACAGTTACTCCTCGGTCTCCTCTTAGTTTCTTAAATGACGACGATGATTTTGACAGTTCACATATCAACTCAAAAGAAAACAGTAAAACAACCATTGACGAAGACACTAGTGCAAACATTGACAATACTATTAACGAGGTTATTGAAAGATCTCGTTTACAAGACCTTGAACCTGGTGAAATACCGGAAGACGATTTTCTATTCAACAATCTGGATGTGAAAAATTCTAAAGTCAAGAAACCCAGGAAGAAGATTATCAGGAAAACAAAGAAAAAAGATTCTTTCGATTTAACTATTGACAATGTGGTTAAGACATCTACCGAAAATGATGCTGTACCTCATGAAGAAAAGTCCAAAAAAGACAATGTGTATACATTTAGTGACGAAGTTAATAATGATGTAAAAACTAAAGAGGAATCGGGTGTTGATGCCAAAGAAGCGGCTAAAATTTTGGTCTCACTTTCGGAAGATGTTCCAAAGAAGCAAAAGAAAAGTGATTTAAAGAAATTGAAAGTCACTTCACCGACACCATCAAGTCCACCAATTTTCAGTGGTTTTAAAGGATCAAGCACATCGTTTCCCAAAGTCGCACCCGGAAGTACTCCACTCTCACCCAACTCTAATGCAACAATGTTCGGCAATCCATTTTCATCGCCCCTTCGATCACCACCACAACCACCAATACCAACACCTCCCTTATTTTCATCTCGATCTGATTTCTATCAACTTGGTTCATCACTTACATCAACCTTTCAACCATATTCCAATTCTGATCAACCTCCTAAGCCGGCACTTAAAACACTGGCAGCCAAAAAAGCTCTACCGCCGATCGATGAAGCCCTTTTATTGAAAAAGAGAAGAAGGAAAGAAAAATGAAAGAAAAAGCCATCAATAAAAAGAAGGATAAAGACAAGGAACGTGAAAAGAAGAAAGAGAAAGAAAGAGAAAAGGAACGAGAGAAGGAACAACGTGAAAAGGAAAAGGAAAGAGAACGAGAAAGAGAAAGAGAAAGAGAAAGAGAAAAGGAAAGAGAACGAGAAAGAGAAAGAGAGAGAGAAAAAGAGCGAGAGAAAGAAAGGGAAAGAGAAATACGAGAAAAGGAAAAAGAAAAAGAAAAGGAAAAAGAACTTGCAAGAGAGAGAGAAAGAGAAAAGGCCAAAGAGAAAGAACAACGAGAAAAGGAGAAACTTAAAGCAAAAGAAAAATCTAAAAACTTGGACGAAATAAAAGAGAGCAAAAAATCAAAGAAATTGAAAAAGAACATCGTAGAAGAGTCTTGGTTGGACTTCGACAAAGTGGACACCAAATTATCGATAAAAGCGTTTAATCGACGTGAAGAGTCACCCGTTCGTGATGCAGTTTCTCCAGCATCATCAACATCTTCTCATAGATTAGTTATTCGAACCCCACCATCGCCAAGTGAGAAAAAAGAATCAAAGAAAAAGAAACAAAGAACCAATTCATCGAATGCAAATGATGAACCACCTACTAAGAAGGCGAAAACAACATTATTAAAAGAAAAGGTCAAAGAGAAAGGTAAAGGTAAAGAAGACAAGAAGAGCAAAGATAAACTGAAAGACGACGTTTCCTGTGTACTAATTACGGAGACAATTACAAGAGAGGAGAGAGGTCGCCAAGAGGAAAAAGAATGGCTCTGTCCAGTTTGTAGTATTCCTTACGATGGAGCGGGCAACATGATTGGATGCGATGGTTGTGACGATTGGTACCATTGGACTTGTGTAGGAATTAAGGAAGATCCTGGCGAAGAGGAATCTTGGTTCTGTGTTCGTTGTATTCAAAAACAAAAAGTAATCGAAACTAAAGTAATCAAAAAGCCAAGTTCAAAATCGAGTAGAAAAGGTAAACGTTAATTTTTATTCTTAATCATTGCATGTCTTTTTTTTCGTCTTAATTTATTTACATCTTTCTCATATCAAAATAATGACAATCTAAGATCATCTTAATCTAATCTTCCACATTTTGTTTTGTATATTTGTCAATCTGTCCTTTAATTGTCAATACCTATTATCTTGATTGTGATACATTTTTTGCTTGTTGCCTCTCACTAAATTATCTGTTAATTGTCATTCTTTTGTTTCCTTTCGTCTTTCACACAATTAACTTATTTTCTTTTCCCACCTCAATAGCTTTTTGAATAGCAATCACAATCAAGAGATCGATTAATTTGTATAAATAGTATTGATTAATTTAAATATTCGTTATAATAATAAACAAGATTTCAGATTGAGTTGCTTGATTGTCTTTTATTATTACCATAAACACGTTAATTGTTTTTCTATTGATTTACTAATTAACTAATAATAATTGTTTTTTTTTCGACTTTTTTTTCAAATTTCTAGATTGGTCATGTCCCATTTGTCGTGCCAATAATCCCAATGAACCAATGGTAGGATGTGACAAATGCGATGAATGGTATCACTATTGTTGTGTTAATTTAAAAACCGAACCAGCGGAAGATGAGACATGGTATTGTCCACCCTGTTTACCGAAAGCCGCACCGATAACAACACCGACCACAAGTAGCACCCTGAAAGGAGGAGCGGGCTCATCTAGCGGGGGTGAAGGTGGTCGTTCGAGTGGTACTTCGAGCAAGAATAAAAAGTCTAAACAATCAAAAGCCGGCCGACCACCGAAATCAGAGAAAATTGATAAAAAGGATTCCCATAAATCATCATCTTCATCTTCATCAACCGCTTGGTCTTGTAGAGTTTGTAATAAATCAAATAGCGGTAATTGTATTGCCTGTGACTCGTGTGACCAGTGGTTCCATTGGCCGTGTGTCGGTATTGTCATTCCTCCGAAATCTGAGGATTCTTGGTACTGTGAAGATTGTATAAAGACACAATAATTAACTTATATTAAAACTATATAATAAACCTCATGGTTTAACCACAAAATTTATACATTAGCCGAAAACCAAATGGCCTCGATTTAAATTCCTATCGATTGTATAATTGTACCAACAAAAAACGGATTCAAGATGAATCTTAATAATTATTGTTATTCTTTTTCTCCAATAATAACCATATAATGTAATTACTTTAATCGTAAATTTAATCAGCCTTGAGTCTATCACATTTCTATTAGTGGAAAGTTAATCACAATTAGACGAGTAATTAACCAGTGAACAACAATCAACACTGATACTTGATTAGAATAATGTATTCTCTTAGTATTAGTAATCAATCCTTCATCAAGCTACTTCACCGATGAATTCATAACAATTTACCCAAAATCACAGGTTATCCGGGGGCCGTTATCCTCGAGATACTCAGAACTGTCCAATCGATTTTACTTCAGGTAACAATTTAATCCGAAACCTATTCCCGTGACTGAATTCAGTTGATTGTCTCTTAATGATTATAGCTTTCTGGTCAATGTCAACTTTAAATTATTTTTGGACAGAAAATCCAATTGATATTAATCCAATTAACTTGGAGCAAAATGATTATTCAATTAGTTTAACTACTTCATCTAAAATAGCAACATCATATGATGGACGTAAGTTTAATTCTTATGATTACAATTAAATTGGATGTAAATTAATTGGTTTGTTTTATTTTGTCATAATTGATAGAAAATCGAACTTGGTTAACATTGCAATTTACATTTCGACGAAACTTGGGACAAGTTTCCGTTCCAAGACATCGAATAATCGAAGACCAACTTTTATAGATATTTAACTGAATTCGCTGAAAGTTGCAGGGTTTTGTAGTAAAAAAAATTCTTTATCAGGAGAAAGATTAAGGCGATTAAGATTAATGAAGAAGATGAGACAAGGCCAACGCCGATACATCAGTCGATTCCCGTGATCTCTCATTTAAAGAATCGATCATCATAATTAAAATCGGTGTTCCAACCAAGTCGAAAATATGATTTCTCTGTCAATTAAAGTAAAACAATATTCCATATGAGTAATTTACTTGATAAGATTGAGTTTCGAAAGAATTTCCAATTTCAATATCATCTTACCATTTGAATGAGAAATCAAACTTAACCTCATCCACCTCGAGGAGGAGGTGGAGGTCCATTTCCTGAACTTGGAAATCCTCTTATCCTGCTCTTGTTTCGGTCATCTTTAGGTGGACCATCAACAGGTAAAGACTTCGTAAACTGTTATAAGAAAAAACAATTAAAAACAAGATGGAAAATCAATCAAAGCAAAAAAAGGAACCAAAACTAAAAAGCAACTCACAAACCAAGGATGAAGTAAATGAGGCCAAAGAACAGCGCAATCGGATCTCTCCAATCGACACCTCGTTTTTCAACAACTTCACCTCCTAGAAAACAATTAAAAGAAAATGAGAAACAAAAAATTAAATTAAAATCACAATTAAAAAGAAAACAATCTCAACCCAATGAAATAAACAAAAGCACAATAACCATACAAGGAAAAGGAACCATTGACCAAAACAAGAATTAGAAAAGGTAAACAAAAGATTGTTTTCTTTTTCCACCAATTGATTTATTATTTTACGAATAAGATTCAATATTCTAATTACTTACTCGAGTTGATATAAACCATAGTTAACTAATTAACTAAGGTAATTGTCCATTTAACGAGGAAAAACTAAATTAAATGAAAACAACAAACAACATCTCATATGTTTGAAATACTTTGACAGTGAATCTCAACAACATGTTTTTGACGTCATTCTAAAGGAGGTAAACTTAAAATTCATTTAATTGGTTCGAAAATCAATTTAATTGAATATTATTTAATTCTCAAAATAGTGAGAATAGTTGATTATATTTTCGTTATAAATTTGACTTTAATCTAATTACGATGGAGTTTGAATGAAAAATTTAATCCAAAGTCTTCGATTGGAAACATCATTATGATATAAATGAGGATCTTTCATCGAAATGATTGTAATTTTAATTGTAATTGTAAAGAAAATTAATTCATCAATGAAATGGATAAAAAAAAGTGAGTTTCAACATGATTCTGTCACATCCAATTAAGTGTTGACTTTTTTTTTAATGAGTAAATTATATATGTTGTAATAATAGTTGATTGGATTTGTTATGCTCGATGGACAAATCAATTGATCATTTGATTAGTTAATTGTGAGGTGAAATAACGAGCCATCGGGATGATTGTTGATTCTAAACCATAAAATGCTGAAGTTTCAAGTGAGTTAATACACTTTTCACCCTGATAATCAAATTCCCTCGCTGGACAAACTCGATCCGGAGCTTCACCGAATAACTTTTCTATGAAAAAGATCATCGCTTGTTTACCATCTAACTTACATCGATCAGTTACTTTTCTGTGGAAATAGAAATACAAAAACATGATAATAATTTAAATCGACAATTAAATTCACTAACAATCTACTCACTGATACAAACAACTCTGCCATTTATTATAAGCACAACAAGCGACTTGTAATCGCGAGTCCATCGTCTTAACGGTAAATGTCCCACCGATTGACGATAAGAATGGAAAATAACATTTCTCCTTGTAGTCGATTGTATTAATCACTTCGTCAACGATACATGGAGCAAATTTTATGAAATCTGAAAGAAAAATTTAATATTATCATCATGGAAATTTAATTATCTTCGCTAATTAATTGTATCTTTTTTTTTACCTTCTCGCAATTTCCCTGGATCACAAAATTTATCAACTGTTCTCGTGAACTCTTTGATTATATTCTTGGTTAATTCCCGTTGGAAAGGAGGTCCACAGTAATTAATCCGATCAACCAAACAATCAAAAGTATCTCGAGTTATACTTGAGGGAAAAAGTTGATTAACTTAATCAGTTTAATTTGATTTAATTTGATACTTACTTGCAAAGATCATCAAGTCCATTGTTACTTGATAATATCCGACTGAATATTTTTGATTTGAATATTTATCAAACTTTTTGAAACATTTTGAAACAATTTTCAATGCACAAGGTTGATTGTGATTTTTTTCACTTAATTGTTGTCGTTGATCATAAATCCACGTTGATTGTTGACAATAAATTAAATAAGGTAAACAAACCATTAGGGTAATGTAATGTAACATTTTTCTATCAACGGTTTAATCTTAATCTCTAAAAATAAATTGAAAGTTCACCTTGATTGTTGATAATCACAAATCAAATTAAATTTAGAATCAAATGAAGTTTTTGTTTTGTTTGTACTTGATTACAATTTAATTAACCATTTCGATTGATTGGCTTTCATCAATTTAATTAGAGTTGAACGAATTAAACTTTACCAATTAGAATGAGAAAATGGTTGCACTTCATTGGTCAACTAATTAGATTCTAATGAATGAAGCAGATTTGCAATTTACAATTTAGTTGATTAATCGAATGTGTCAAAAAATTTAATTAATCATAATGTGCCATTAATTAGTCCAGTGAATGTAAAGATGCAAACGTAACTTATAAATCAACAATGGATAACAGAAGCGCAGGTTAACATGTAATCAAAGTGTTACCACAATCAACTAATTGTTAGACTTTGAAGTTTAATAATTAATTAATTACATTGAACTTGAAAATGATTTTTTTTTCGAGGGACTTGCAGAGTTACTAGAAGCTGAATATAAGGTCAAAATAGTTGATTTCAGCGAAAGGCCGTCGTCCAGATCAGTTCAGTTAAATTGTGGACGAAAATTTGGCAAAGTCTATTGTTTTTACTAAATTCGCGCGAAAGTTTAAACAATGTTATTGATTTTTTTCTCGACTTGAGATATTTGCACAATTTTTTCGCTAGCATTCGATTTACAATAAGAATTCGATGAGATTTTGCGAATAAAAATACAAAAAAATTTGAAGGCTCCGACGAATTTGAGAAAAAATGACGCGAAATCAAGTTCGAACTTTCTTCGAATTTTTCGACTCGACCGAATAATTTTTTTCTTTTACAAACACTCGAATATTTACAATGGACATTCAGAAATATCTTAAAATTGGAATTGTATAATTGCACCAACAAAGAAACGGATTCAAAACGAATCTTAATAATCATCTTACAGTTATTACGATTCACGTTTTTGATGCAAAAACGATGACTTATTGAAACCAGAAACGGACTCGGTGAAGTTAGCGAACTGTGGGTCTCAACTCTGCATATACGACTAACGATAATGTATCAGTTTAGCGATCATGTTGATCGCCGAAACCCTTGTTATTGTTATTCTTTTTTCTCCAACAATAACCATATAATGTAATTACTTTAATCGTAAATTTAATCAGCCTTGAGTCTATCACATTTCTATTAGTGGAAAGTTAATCACAATTAGACGAGTAATTAACCAGTGAACAACAATCAACATTGATACTTGAATAAGTTAATTGTTTCCAATCAAAGGTTTTCAATTTTTATTTCATTTCTTTTTTACCTTAATGAATCTCTTTATTAATTGATTTTTTTTAGATTGTTAAATTACAATTATTAGTATTTTAGATTGATTTTAACACGAATCATCAATGATTAGAGTGAAACAATTAAGTTTACTTAGTATAATCTATTGGTTATTAAACCAATCAATTGGATCTGAATCATTACCCGTTCCCTTGAGTAAGTAAATTAACTGAATGGAATTGATTTAATTGTCTAATTGTTTTCACATTCTTAATGATTGAAGCGCTATCACCAAATCCAGATCAACCATTGGCTTTGTACAATCAGATTAAAATTGAATCAATATCTTCATTGGACACAACTCAGGCCACTTTTGATGTCGATCTGTTTCTTATTCAAAATTGGTACTTAAATGAATCAGTTTGCTTACATTACACAAAATTACACGATAACTATCAATTCAGAGCCCCGCTAATTGCTAACGACGATGATTTAACCATAATTGAATCTGATCTATTGTCGCAAATTTGGTTACCACGAACTCATATTTCTCAAGTGAAAACGCCAATCAATCCATCATCAAGCTACTTCACCGATGGATTCATAACAATTTACCCTAAATCACAGGTTAATCAATGTATGATTAAGTTCCTCAAACGGATATTAATTAAGGTCGAATGTGATCTTGACTTTCGCCGTTATCCTCGAGATACTCAAAACTGTCCAATCGATTTTACTTCAGGTAACAATTTAATCTGAAACCTATTCCCGTGACTAAATTCAGTTGATTGTCTCTAAATGATTATAGCTTTCTGGTCAATGTCAACTTTAAATTATTTTTGGACAGAAAATCCAATTGATATTAATCCAATTAACTTGGAGCAAAATGATTATTCAATTAGTTTAACTACTTCATCTAAAATAGCAACTTCATATGATGGACGTAAGTTTAATTCTTACGATTACAATTAACTTGGATGTAAATTAATTGGTTTGTTTTATTTTGTCATAATTGATAGAAAATCGAACTTGGTTAACATTGCAATTTACATTTCGACGGAAATTAGGACATTTTATCCTCGAGATAATAATTCCCTCAATATTCATAATAATCTCAGCATTTTTTTCATTTTTCATCGCGATCGAAACTGGATCAGGACGATTCGCCTTCAGCGCTCGACCATTATTCAATTTAATTGTCCTTTACAGTAGTTACAAAACCTACTTACCGCCACTTTCTTACGTCAATGTAAGTCATTAATCTTGTAACAATCAACTGATTATTTCACTAATTATGTAACCTTTGATTGTCGTTAATTAGGCTGGCGATGTTTGGATGTTAGCTAATCTTTTCTTTGGGTTCATCGCAATGTCCGGTGTTGTTTTCTGTGTCCATCTTTGGCAAAAGCAAGAAATTAAACCAACCAATTTAGGAAATAGTTCACAATCAACTTTAATTGTCAGTAATTTAACTCATCCACCAATCAATGGAATTGCTAATCGTCGACGAACCCAATTAGCAAGATCATTCACAATCGATGGTTTCGTCAATAACAACAATCTAATTAAATGTAATTGTCATCGATGTCGCAAAATTTTCATATTGAAATATTTTCACTTCTCAAAATGTTTAATTAATCCTAATCAAATTAGTCTAATGACTCGAGCTAAATATGATAATCTAATGAAAATCGTTTATCCAATTAGTTTTATAACATTTAACATCTTCTACTGGATTTATCTCCTTAATTCAGACCAATAAACTAATTACTTTCCTAACAATCCTGTTGGTTTAACCGTTGATCGCAATTAACTTTGATTATCACACGTGAAATTTGATTGTAAAAGGAAAGGGTTTTTTTTCTGGCTCCTAATTAACTTGAGACTCTGCTAATTAGGTGACTGGTTAATTGCTATTAACGAGTTTCTTTTATCATTGATTAAGTTGAACAATTTGTCTCTAATTTAGTTTGTTCAACTTAATCAGCAATCACCAATTAATTCAAGTTATTAGTTCATTAGCTGATTAAATAAATTGTATTGAGATGTTGATATGAATTGATTGTTTACTTGGATGATTTTGTTTCCTATCGAATCAAATTTAATCACATAGCTTGGAATCTAATTGTTGGTTGATTGTTGATTAATTATCAATTTGTTTCAGAGGAAGTGATCAAGTGGCTCTTGACCATAAATATCGTTTTATATTATTAACAAATTGTCATAACAATTAAGATAGTTAATCAATTTGTATTCCAAGGTTTTTCATTCTTCTTTTCTTATTATTAATTAATGTGTGGAGAGAATCATAAAATCTAATTCACAATTAGATAAACAATCAAGTTATAAGATATTGTTAATTGTTAAAGCTTGTATGTTTATCAGCATTTATTTCATTTGTTGGGAATCAACAGTTGATTTAATAATAATAATTGTTACTTGTCAATTGATTGAAAACCCATTTCAATCAACACAATTATTTCATCTAACTGGGAATGATTAAACTTGTGAATTTGATTATTATTGTGACATTTTTAACTGACCAGTGGCTATTTGCCTTGTCTTATGTGCCTTTAAGCAAAAAGATTGTGACAAATGATAAAATTAAAAAGGGTTAGTCATCTTAATTGTTTCCTCTAATTGTTTTACAATCCAACATGTTAACAGCAATTTTGGTTTTCCTATTTAATAGATGATTCCAAAGTCAAGGATCCATTGATTTTATACAATCGAGTGACAATTAACTCTTTATCCGCTTTGAGTTTGATGCAATCAGAATTTGAGCTTGATTTGTTTCTCTTTCAACGGTGGAAAGTAAATGAAACAATTTGTGAACAATACAAATCACTTCATCGATCGATTGTTGGTGAATCTGATTTAGTTTTACAGGATGGAAGTGAAACAATTACCGATGTTTCAGTTTTATCACAACTTTGGTTACCACAAACTTATATGGTGGAAGTTAAATCAAGTTTAAATACGAGAACGGCAAATAATGAAGGATTTTTAACAATCTACAATCAGACCAATGGATGTTCAATTAAATTCACCAGGAGATTATTTTCCAAAGTTGGGTGTAAAATGGATTTCAGGGAATATCCCAATGATATTCAAAATTGTTCCTTGACATTGACAAGTTGTAAGTAATTCCAATTGTAGATTCAAATCCTTTGGTGGTGATTGATAGATCAGCAGCAATTAAAAGATGCCCTTGAAATTTTCTAATCGTCATCTTATCAATTTGGGTTAATCATTACCAATCTCTGAACGGAAATTAATCAATGATCAAATTGATTGTAATCCAACAACGGAAATGCTTAATTTTCCTTCAAGAGTATGGGACAGATTTAAGATGATTAAAACATTTCAAGTGTTTACATGTTTCAGATGATAGACAATTGATCATCTCTATGGTTTGATAATTCAAATGAAATCGTTGGTAAAAGTTAATTGTTGGTGTTTTCACTTTGATTGTAGATTTTTGGTCCGATAATGTGTTGAAATTTGTTTGGGATTCTCCTGATTTGGAACTTGATTTACAGAATATTGATCAAAATCATTACGAGATTACGTTTACAACGGAAACTCATCGAAGCCTTGCTTTTGATGGAAGTGAGTAAAATCTAATTGATTGATTGGGTAACTAAATCAATAGATTTAAAAACTGATCGAATAACTTTCTCTCTTGTTGATTATCTATTCATCAAGAAAATCGTACTTGGCTAACGATTCGGTTGATATTCCGAAGGAAAATAACTCATTTCATCTATCAGGCAGTTATACCATCGATTTTAATTGTCAGTTCAGCTTATTTCTCATTCTTTATATCAGTCGAAAATGGGCCAAATAGATTCCTCTTCACGGCGACACCTTTTTTCGCACTGATTACCCTTTACAGCGGTGTCAAGGGTCAACTTCCTCCGGTTTCCTATGTAAATGTAAGTAAAAATTGTCGTTAATTGTGAATTTCTAGACAACATGAAGTACCTAATTACCTTTTTCTTTCAGGCAAGTGACATTTGGATGTTAGGAACACTTATATTTGATTTCTCAACAATTTGTATAATGTCTTGTTGCTGTTATTTAACCAAATTGGATCAGATCAAGAAAATGTCGGCCAAAAAATCAACCACCACGGAGGCAGAAAATGACAGTCAACAATCACCACCTTGGCATCATAAGAAACCGTTAACCAAGAAACCAACATTACTAAAGCATTTTTCCTTCATTGTATTTACAGTTAAAGATGAATCTCTGTTCAGTCCGGCTGATCATTTGGACAATTTGATGAAATTATTGTTTCCATTGTTGTTTTTAACTTTCAATTGTGTCTATTGGATACTTGTCCTTTCTCGGCGTCTTTTATCATAGTTCATGTAATTTTATTCTCATCATCACAACACAATCAACCAATTCACAGTTAACTCATAAAAAAACAATCTGAAAAACGATTAAAAAAAACACAATAAAATTAGAAATTAAATCAAAACATTTTCACTTTTAGAAGAAAAAAAAACAAAGAATCCGCTTCGGGTTGGACTCGATCTTCTATGGATCTGAATCCAAGTTGCAAGAGAAATTAAAGAAAAGTGAATTTCTACCTTGACAATTAACGAATTGTAAACTAATCATTCGTTAATCTTTTAACCCTTTCTCTCCTATTAACTAATTGTCATCTAATTGTTAAGTGAATTAGTGTGAACAATAATGTGAAGAAAAGTAAAAAGGAGGGAAAATCAATTCAATAATAATTATCTTTTTCTTTCTCAACTGTTACCATCAGATGGCAGAAAACAAGAAACAAAGTGAAAAAAATTTTCTCTCCAACCAGTTGATTCATTTTGTTGATTGTCTTTTTCTTGTTTCTCTATTTTTGTGTAATAATTAATTTTGTTTATCATCTTTAATTAATTAACCATCATTCACTCTCAAAGAACCAGCTATTTATCTCAGTTAAAATCTATCCAATGACCATTATAGGAATTGTTGACTTGTAATATTTTTGCTGTTCTCAAGGTTTATTAACCCTCTCTGTGTATTTTTAGGGTTTTCATTTTGTGTTTGTGTTGATAGTTTTTCATTTCTGTTTAATGGTTTGATTTGTGTTACCTTTTATTTTTTGTTTCTATTATTCTGACAGAAATGAATATTACCAATGGTGTCTCTTCAAATAGTCCAGCACCACCCAGTAAACCACCAAGAACATTTGCTCATGATTTATATCTTAATGCAAAGAAAAGCCTTCGAATCACTGGAACAGTTTCACCGGTAACTTCTCGTCGAGCTCGTTCACCATTACCAAGAGTTAACCAGAATAACAATTTCTCTTCAAATAAGGATAATAAGAATTTTATCAAAAATTCTAATCCATATCATTATTCTAATCATGTTTATAGTTCAGTTGATGATGATAGTAAAACACCTTCAAGAAGTTCAACTTTAAGACGACGATCGAAAAGCTTTGAACATATTTATGCCGAACCTGAATTACCCGTTAAAGATGATATTCAAATGAGTGAAAAGTATAAAAAGCTTCGTGGTAGAGTTACCCCTGCGGAAGTTGATCCCTACATGGTTACAGATTTGTTTAAGGTAAAGGAAACACCAAGTAAACCAAGCCGTATAAAGGATATAATTAAACAATCGTTTTCCGCTTTACGCCGATTTACCCGTATAACTGCACTGGATAGGCCAGAATTTGATGATGATACCGCCAGTGAGGTCAGCCCATCGGAGATTGCTGAACGTATAATCTACGTGAAAACATTGAAACGAAATCATACCCTTGATACCTCCGATTATTACAGTTCTGTTGCTGATACTAAAACGGAGGTCAGTTTATGCCGTTGCTGTCTAATCATTAAGGATAACGGATTAACCTCAATAATACCAAGAAATGTTAAACTCAATAATACTAAATTGATTGAAGAGTTAACCCAATTTCCTGGACTAGATTTTGATTATTATTGGTTTACCATATGGACGAAAGATGATAAATTTCTTTACGCTTATTGTGAACGTCAAAATCGTTATAAACGCCGCGTTTGCATTGTATCGGATGTCTATTTTCCCGAACTGTATATAAGAATTTTCAAAACTCTTGGTGGTAAAGAAGAGATTGATGCACCCGTTATATCTTTTCTTAAAAAAAAATGCTGTGCACTTCCAGGCGATGATTTAACTTACCTTTTCCTACTCAACATTCAAGTTCCTTATGATTGTCAAATCAGTTTAACCAAACAATCTGATCTTCTCTATCTGATTAATCCTAATCTGTTACTCATCTGTATTGCCACTTTAATCCATGAACGTCGGGTGGTCCTTGTCTCTCGACAAGAACAGCGACTTATCGCCTCGTGTCGTCAACTTGTTTCCCTACTTTATCCACTTTCATGGGATTACATGTTCTGGCCTTTGGTTCCCTCAAATCATATGTCACTTTGTTCAGCCATTAACATGCCTTTTCTAATTGGAATTCAATCTAGAGATGTTTGGAAATTCATCAACAATATTAAAAAACGAGATGATAAACTGTTAATCATTGATTTAGATCGTAATATCGTCTTAATGGAGATTGGAGATGAATCGAAAATAATTCCAAGTAAAATATCTAAAGCAGTTCGACTTGCTCTTGATCTTTGCCTTTCCATGAACGATCCTCAAGATAAATATCGTGACGGTGTTACTCGTGAAGCTTTTATCGAAATGTTCATTGAACTTATTGGAACCGCTCGACTTTTTATCACCGAAGATGATTTCCAACGGGAAGCTTATATTGCCTCAATTAAAAGTCGAAGCCATCAATCATTCCTTCAATGGTTCACTGAGACCCGATTGTTTAACAATTACATTAAATTCAATCAACTTCGTTTAATACAATCTCGAATCCATCCAAAGTATAATCATTTCCTACAAATGGGACTTTTTGAGATGAAATCTCTTCAAATAATCAACGAAACTCAAAGTAAACCAATAAGTAAATCATTATTTGGTAAATTCAAGATTTAAATCATAATCATCATCAACATAAACAAATCAACAATCGTGATACAAAGTTTAATGAGCAAGATCTGAGATATAATCAAAAAAAGCAATTAAGATTTAACTCCAAATCAACAATCTCTCCGTCTATGTAAATGTTTCGTTACTCATTTCAATTGCCATTAGTTTATAATTATCATTATATTTATAATTCACTTTTTACCTTTGAACATGTTTGTTGATTTAACAAACAATCAACAAAATTTTTACCAATTTTTTTATATCAAAATCAAAACAAATGACTAATTAATAAATCAACAATCAATGAAATAGCTATTGTAACAATCGGGAATCGGTTGATAAACACAAACTACAAATTACGATTTAATCATCAGCATTTTGATTCCAGTGAATGACAATCATATCTTATCATCACTAATTATTGTTCCCATTTGATTAATTAGTTAACTTGATTATAAGTTAAATGTTTAATTGATTAAATGATCGAGGAAAACAATCAAATTTCAGGGCAATTAGTTTATCAATTTTGATTGATCTCTTTGATGAATTAACGATAATAACAACAGAGTTGATTAATATAACTAATTTAACTTTTAACCAAAACCATTGAACAATCAACATCAATTAGATTCATTCTGATTAACAGTTAATCATTAAGATGACACTTAAATTATTAGACCAAGTTAAGAATCATTTAAATTGATTGTTACCTTTTCCTGGTTCCATTTTGTTTACAATTTATATTGTTGTTGATATTAAATGATAATATTAAAGTAATTACCGATCATTATGTTAATTGTTGTTGATGATTGAATTAAATGACAATGGACATTAATCATTATTATTTTAATCATTAAGCAGACAATTGTTGATTATTTGATGATGTACAATATTGATTCAAGTCTAATTTACATCGTTAATTGTTGTTATTAGGATTACAATGGTAGATTAAATTTTAATCTAAATATTGGTTACAATTTAATTAAATTGTTGGACAACTTGTAAACTTTTGCCAAAATAATCAATCAAATATTAATCTATTAATATAATTATAATAGTAATCAAAAGTTAATTGAACTTGACAGATAAACTTGCTCAGAGTTACAATTAAAAGTTAATTGTTCAAGGCTTTCAAGTTTTAACTTTCAATAATAGTTGATGATGATAATTAACTTTGCAATCGACAATTAATCAGAAATTTGTAAGTAGTGAATTAGCTTAAAAACAATTAATAGTAAATCATGTTGATCAAGCGTTAATTGTTAAGTTGAGTTTGTGGTTATGGTACAGAATCAGAAAGTTAATTGTGGACTGTGTTTTGATCGTTAATTATGGTTAATATTGGTTAATAAATTTTCCAGTAATTTACAAAATTAATTTCAATTATAATCAACAAATTAAGCAATTGATTGCGATCAATGTTAAACGGATAATTGAATGAAAAACTTTGATGGTTGATTGAAATTAAAAGATGAACAATTAAGTTAATCACATAAATGTGAAACACCAACAATAAAATTATCATATTAATATAATCAATTAAAAGATTTGTTTTCCTTTAAAAATAACAATTAAAATAATCAGCATCTTAAAAGTGATTAATCAATTAGATGATTTTCTTACACTGAGCAATTAACAATCAACTGTGATCACTTTTTATCATTTGATTTAATGGTAACAATTTTATTATTATCATTAATCTTACTTTTGTTGAGATGATTATTATTAATATGATTATTATTGTTATTATTATTGTTCCTGATATTATGATTAACATGAGAACCATTCTGATTATGATTAGATTGAGGGTGATGATTATGATTAAGATTAAGATTATGATTAATCTTATCATCAATTGATTCCTCCTCCTCCTGAGCATGTTGAGCCAATGCTAACAGAACCATAGTTAACTCCTTCTTGTTAATCTTTCCGTCTTTATTAAGATCACATCCTTTTAAAATGGATCGTTGAAATTGCTCCAGATCCTGAGCATCATAATCCTGACAACAATTAACAACAATTAAGAGATAATTAGTCAACAACAATCAAATGGAAACGGTAACACGAAGCAAAGTTTTGTAATAAATAAAAAAGGGAAGACTCAATTTGGTGAAAACGTTTTTTTCAAAGTTAATCAGATCAATAAAAGACTAAACAATTAGATTTAATTGTGTGACAATTGATTATTGTCATCTATTAATTATTACAATTGATCTAATTTGTTTTCTCAAAAATCACCCAGAATTGTGGCTATTGTGTTGTTAATGTTAATCATAGTTAAATTGTCATGTCGAGTTGGTTAGTGTGAAAAGAATTGATTTATTTTGTTAACCATGACAATTAATTAATTATTTCTGTTACCGTTATATAACTGATTATATTAAAGAATTAGCAATTAATTTATCATTTTCGATGTGATATTTTTGTCCATGGAAATTGGATTGACCTTGAAATTGTTGATTGTCTGGGGTGAAAAATATTTCTCCATATAGATTCATGTGACATTGAACATGGAATCAGATAAATTGCAATTTAATGTTGAATAAATTGTTCACCATTTAAATTTCATGTTGACGTACAGTTAAAGACTACGATGGAAAATATAAAATTCAAATTACAATCGATTCAGAATCTGTAATAAGATGAATCTGTTGAAAAGTTGATCTTTCAAAATGACTGATACTTTTTTCACAATTGAAATGTTTTCTAAATTAAATTCATCTTGATGATTAGTTGATTGTTACCTTAAAAATATTCCCAAACTAAACATCTCTAATCTGATTGTTACTGTTTTAAATCATCTCAACGATGATGCTGGAAACTCACAAGTTTAGTTTATATTGCCAACTAATATTAATAGATGAATCTTTTTGATTGATAAATTGTTTCACTTTAAACAGTTAGTTGATTGTAAGAGTTTACGTGTTATTATCAATTCGAGTTAAATTGTTGAAGACTATTCAGATTCTAATTATCAACAGTTTTCAGAACAAAATATCTCAAATACACCAAATTCTGACAAGAAAAAAACAAAAGTTCTGAGCAAAATGAACTGGAATGAGTTTCTCTCTCTCTCTCCAGGTAAAAAATATGAGAAGGTGAAAGTAAAACGAGTGGGTGGTTATTTGAGATGATGAGGATGAGGATGAGGATGGAGATGAAGATGAGGATGGTTATTGTTGACTCACTCTTTTAACCAGTTCAAGTAGATCTTTGAGAAAACCTTTCAACTCTTCATTCTCAATGGTTCCATTGTTATCCTGGAAAAGAAAAGAAGTAAAAAAAATTCATCATGAAAATTGAACATGAAACCAGAATAAAAATGAGATAAACTGCTGATTATATACATAAATATGTTGATGATAATGATGATGTTATCATGGAAATTTGTATAATGATATCCGATGGAAATTATTATAACATAGTTAGCCTAGTTAACTATTTGTTAACAGATAATTTGATCACAATTTAAATATTAGAGTTTTCAAGAAAAATCTTAATAGAGATTCTTAAATGATTATAATTACCCGATCATAAAGAGCGAAAACAGTCTCAATATCTTGTTGAGTTAATTTGGTTCCAATGAAATTAGATCGACACAGGAAATTCTCCTTGACCGGAAGTAATCTGGACAAAAAGGAAGAACAAGAAAAGAACCATACTCAGAATAAATAATAGTACAAATAGATTATATCAGAATTTTTGAAAGAATTATCATCTCTTTCAGGAGAGATAAAAGTAACAGAATTTTCTTTTTTTATTCGAAATTTTGTCCTCAAAATTTGATCAGTTCAATTCATGGTTCAGTTCTGTTAACAGGTAGATAAAGATGAGAATGAATTTTATCCTGAATCCTTTTCAAAATCCAAAGTTGATCGAGTTACAGTTGAAAAGGTATTCTATTTCTCTCATGGTTTATTATCATCATAATGACAATCATCTCACTCCCAATTTCAACTCCCATTGATGATAACTTATTATCAAGAATCCCTGGTGAGTATAATAATCCGATTCATGAGAAATCCGATGATACATATATGGATTCTCATGGAAAAAGGATTGAAAATGGACCATTGATTGGAAAGAATCGAGATTTTTTCTTCTTTTTATCATTTCCTTTTCTCTTCAAATTCATATAATCTTCAGAAACGATAAGAAGAAAAAAAAACACTCCAAGCCTTTTCAAGGAATTCGTTTCAAGTACAAATATATAACCGGAATAAACTCATAGCTCTCACCGATTGGAATAACATGAGATTCATATTCCATATTGATTCTAATACACAGTAATCAACTTTACTCTTTCGATAGCATTTAGAATATATTAAATATTATATCTAATATATGATGATAATAATATCACAAGTTAATAGAAGGGAAAATATTTATGAAACTGTTTCAAAAAGTGTTCGGTGAAAATAATATCATATTCATTTGGAAAAAAAAAGAAAAGTTTTATCCAGAATTTTACCTTACTAACATTTAGATAATTTCATCTCATTTCTTATTCTTGTATGAAAATCATAATGATAAGTTCATCTTCCTCATGGTGAGTTATTTCCTCATAGTTTCTCATTATATTCATGGTGAAAACATGATTATATTAAACAAGTAAATCCATTAGCATTGTTACTTAATTTTTGTTTCATTTCCTTGAGAATATTATTTTATATCATAATCAGAGTAAAATATTCATACTAAGACTTTGAAACTCATTGCATGATATTAACGTGATTTCACTTGATTGTTGTATTAATTTACTTCTAATCATCAGAATCGACAAATGAAACAAACAAATTGAAGGAAAAACTTTCTGACAATTTTAGAGGTTCATTGATTTGTCTTAATTATGGAGTCGATGGTTTTTCAATTACAAATTAATATTAATAGTTAATCAATTAACCTACTTTGCCATTTCGCTTAATTGTAATTTACCATCTTTATTTGTATCAAAGATTTGGAGTAAAGTATCAGTGTATTCAATTAGTTTATCCTCATCAACGTCTTCGTCAATTGGTCCTCGATTTGCTTCTCGCATTAAATCACGTAAGAAATTCTGAAAATCAACAATTAAATTAAGATCAATATTCTAGAATTTTGATTGACCATCCAAGAACTGAATTTAAATCATGTTTCCATCGGAATTAAGATTATAACTTGCGACCATTTAATTTGATTGTTTAATCGCAATCTAATCAGACTGATCATGTTTACCTTTTAATGATATTGAAAATACATAAATTATAATAACAATTAGAATGTCCATAAATTAATTAACTTTATTGATCCGGAAATTGAATGTCCAGGCAAAAATAATAATCATTTAATTTAATTAATTTACTAAATTATAAATTCATATGTGTAATATATTCAAATTTAGTTGCTAATATAATCAATTAATCCTCTATCTCAATGATTAATATATTAGCAATAATAATAATTTGAAAATAATTAAGACAATTAAAACATGTAATGGACTAAAATATGAATATAATCAACCAAATACTAATTAATAATTGAAGGTGACAAGTTAACGATAAAATAATTTACTCTTGAATATTATAATTGTTGATTAACTGTATTAAAAGATAAATGAAAATGAATAATTAACTAAACCTAATATCTGAATAGTTGATCAATATAAACAATTACTGTTATTATAATGAATTGAAATGATCGTTAATCAAGACAATCAAGGATTAAAATTGAACAGATTACCAGAGAGGCTTGAGGTTGATTAAGATTAACAATTGATCCAGTCAGTTAAAGGATTGATTGGAGATTATCTCATAAACTGAATTATCTACCAAATGATGAACCAGGATAAATTTAATTATCGTTACTAAATCACGAATAGATAGTTGATCATGATCGTAAATGATCAGACAGGTAACATAAAGTGAGTAGTACTTTTTTCATGATTAAACTAATGGTTTCTTTCAGAAGTTAAATATTAACTTTTCCATCCTGAATATTATCATCTTCATCTTCATCTTCATCTTCATCTTCATCATGATCATTGATCGATAAACACAAAAGATATTAGGAAAACCTTTACCTGAACTTTACCTGAATTTCTTAAGACTGAAAGTTATATACTACAGATTTAATGTTATTATGAATCTAAGACACGAAATCAAAATGAACTAAGAGATACACAATTTAAATCTAATTTTATTGATCAGCTAATCAATTGGGGTTTTTCACCTTGTAAATTTAATAGTTTCAAGTAAAAGAAACTACTAATGGTTCAGCTCTTGTAAAGTTCAGTTGAAAATGAGATACTTTCTTTTTTGTTTCTCCTCATGTTGATCTTGAATAAGTTCAGACAGTTGAGCCTGAGAAATATCCATAGATTGGAGAGTCAGAATTTACCTGATACTAATAGATAATGATGAAGATACTGAAGGTAATCTTGTTGATCTTATTGGGAAAAAAAAGATTCATCTTACAAATAATAGATAAAAATAGAGAGAGAGAGAGAGAGAGAGAGAGAGAGAGAGAGTAACAAGAAGATGAGTCTCATCATGAACATGAAGTTTTATCATCATGAAAAAGGTAGAAACCATTAGTCAAACCAAATAGACTCATTGATAACAATGTCAACCAACAATTCCTAGAATCTTATATCCTTTTTTATCCCTAAAAGTTGAGCCTCATAAATCGCATCAACTTGGATCGATAACTGTTATTATCTAATATCATTATAATCAACAATTTCTCCAGGTAATCAACGATTTTTAAATATATAAGATAACTTGATTAGTATCATCTTTTTACTGAGAGAACCATTAATCATTATCAGAATGATTCAAGTTCTTGTAATCAATGATGAGATAAATTAATCTTATTGCTTATCGATTATAATTTAATATTTAGACTCATAAAGATATTCATTTGTTTCATTTGTTATTCTTGAATAATACATTTCAAACTAAACTAAAACGAGAGCGAAACATTTTTTTTATTATTCAATTTGATTACTTTAATTATTAATCAATTTGTTTGTCTAATCGGAAAATTTTTCCAATTGAAAGTTAATCTAATTCAAGTCTCATGTTGGTTGTAATCGTAATTGTAATTTGAAAGTAATGATAAATTAAGTTACTCGAGTTGTTGGTAAATAAAAATCATGGTGAAATCGTTGAACAGAAAATGATTGAAATGAAAAAAAAATCCCCTGTAAATATAACATATTATTTGGTTAACCTTTGTTTAGATATAATATATTTCATTTGTTATCATGACAAAATAATAAGTTTCAGTTATTTTGTTCATATCAACTTGTTCCGGCTCAATGGGTATTATTATTCAGGGTAAACATGATTCCAGTTCTGAGTGGAAAAGTTTTCCTTTTTTGTTGTATTATCATTTGTCTTGAGGGGAAAACTTTTCATTGATATTTCATGGTGATTATCATGATGATTATGATGAGATAACAAAGTAATCCTGAACTTGAATGTTTCGTTTATTGTAACAATCAATTGTTCAGCTTTGATAATCAACAGTTGATTTGACTGACATGATTGTACATCACATGATTAACAATCAGTTAGTTTGTTACCTTTGCTATAAGGAGAAAGTTTTTTTAATTGAAATTCATCATCGGCACAATCAAATTAAATCAACTGACAGTCAAAATCTTATTTCCGATTGTGTCAAAAACTATCACTTTAAATTGAGTGAAAGTGAAATGTTCATATGACCTTTAATATGGATTATCAATTCAGTTGATTAACTAAATTGTTGTTGTAGAGAAAAAATTTACAACTAATTACCTTTAGTTCATCAGCTTCAATGAAACCACTATTATCGGTATCGTACTCACGCCAAATCTATAAATATATAATTACGAAGATAATTTAGATAACAATTAGTTAACTGAAATAGTGGAAAATGATTGAATAATCAATTAGTTTGATTACTAATGTTAATCATCAGTTTGTGTCAATGTTTGAATTGAACTGGTTAACTTTTTATTACAATGAGAATCAGTCGATTGTGTTAATCTCATTTGCATAAGTAGTAGTTAAATGATTACGTTTTAAAATGATTGTAACCTAAATTGTTACGAGTGAAAAAATATCATCAATCCCATTGGAATTAAAATCAATAATTAATAAAGTAATTACGTTTATCCATAAACCCTTCTGGATACTACGATAGAAAAGCCAATCTAATCATTTGAATTGCGTTGATAATTATCAATGAAAAATAATTAACAATTTAATTTTTCCATCGATGGAACTAACAAAATAATATAAAAGTAATAACTCAATTTATTGATCATGAAAGTAAATTGTTGTGATAATTTAATGAAAAGTATTGAGACTGATCCTATTACCGATAATCCATCTAATCAACGTGATAACAATTCACTCGTAAGTCTAATTGTTGAAATCATATTAACTAAGATAAATGTAATCATATTAACGATATTAAATATCAACATGATAATCTTTCAGTTAATCTGAATACACAAGAATTAATATTAAATTAATAATAAAAATAATGGAAAAAGGATAATGACAATTATTTGGATTCTATTGGGAGGGATAATGATACTTAATGGAAAAGGGATTTAATTGAGATTAAAGGATTCGATTCCAATTGTGATTACCTTCATAAATTCAACACTAGAGTCCAAGGGATTATCAAATCGAAAGAGAAGAAGAAAACTTTCTTCTAATGGTAATAACTGGGCCAGTTCTCGAATTTCGATTGCTCCGTCCTTATTATCGTCATAAGCTTCCATGAAACAATCCTTAAGATCAGCTAATGTTGACTCAGAGAAAAGCTGAGATATTGTGACAATTAAAATGTTGTGAGAAAAAAAAAGAAACAATTAATCCATTTAGATGATATTGATTCTTTCAAACTAATAACAATCTATGATGATGAATATCACCACAATTCTGACTACAGGTAAGTTATCATGCTGATTCTTTCATTATATTGCCTGGATTATTATTCATTATGAGTTTCATATGTTACATTTATGTAATTTCATTGATAATAATTCATTTTCTCATCACCATCATGATCATAATTAGTCAATTACATTAGTTCAAGATTGTTCAATGGTAAATTATGTGAAATTTCATGTTTTTCATGATAGATTCAGATTATGAATGCGTTGGGAGTGATGAGAGAGTGATGTAAATGATTATCATTATTCATAGGAAATTGAATTTAATCATCAATAGATTAATAATTAATAATGTATTAGTTGTGATTAAACTTATCACTAATTTGCAATTCGTGTTGATAGATACAAATTTGTTGTATTTTCATTGATTAACAAGTGTCTAATTGTTGATCAAGATTAAACATAAAAAAAACACAGATTTGATTTTAAGTTATAATTAAATTATATTTATGATAAGATTAAACTAATTGTAAGTCATTTAATCAAATTGAATATAAATCAACGTAAACATAATCAACCTGATCTATTTAGTCAATTTAAGAGGTAAATTTGATAAACAAATGAGACAGATTAATATTACTTAGTACATATAAGTTAATTTGTCTACATAATTTACTTAACAGTTAGTTAATTTCTATTCTTGTTTACCTAATTAACTAATAGCTCTTAATCAACTTCTACTTATTGTTAATGTTATTTTTAGATGATAAGTTTATCATCAAGAGGGAAAAACTAATGTGAATTATTTTCTTGCTCATAAATGAACTTTCATCTTAAACTTTTCCCCAAGCTAAATGGCCTATTGGTTATTTACATTGTACTATCGTTAATTAATTAACTGTTCAGGGTTGATTTAAATTCCTATGTTGATGTATTAACATGATCTATTGATTTAGTTACCTGAAAACCTTGAGAAAAAATCATCAACTTGGGAATAACATTGAATAGATCTCGAAAATTGGTTCATCTGAATTTTGGAACAGAATTTTCAATTTTCCAGTCGATTGTTAAAATTTTGTTTCTAATACTTGATTTCTAATTGTTAACAATTAACTTACCTCAGGATTCATTTCGTCGGTTGGATTAATTGAGAGGATAAATTCTCGAAGAAATTTATCCAATTCTCTTCCCTCAATGAAACCATTTCCTTTAGAAGACAATTAAGACAGTTTATTGATTAGTTATCGAAAATTTTACCAAATAAATCAACAATCAATGCGAAACAATTAATCAACGATTAACTTTTGCTTTGATGAGGAAAATGAATTTTAAAGTTTCATTGAGAATCGAAATTGAAATAATCAAAGTGTAAATATCATTCAGATGAATTAACTTGACACTTTCGGATAACATTTTCTCATGACCTTTAAACTACAATATCTAAATTGGAATCATGATTATCATGGTTAGTTTTATAATCATGAAGAGATTGAGTAACATGATAAATGTGTAATGTTTGTGATTTATATTCATTCACATGATACCAACGATATTAAACTGAGATTCACGTGGATTGGACTCTAAACATTATCATATAAATTGATTTATATTGATAGTTTTGGAAAATTTTTCAATTTTTATCCATTCAATTTGATTGTTGGAGTTAATTGTTGATGGAAAATTAAATTTCAACTTACCATCTCTGTCATAGTGTTTCCAAACCTCCATGAATTGTACTGCAGTTAAATTACGAAGCTCGTTGGTTTTACCATCTCGAAATTGACTGAGAAAGTTTTTCGGTTTACCTTCAATACTCATGATTTAATTATTGGGAAACAATTGGCAAATTAAACGAGAAAATAAACAATTGATAACTTTGACTATTGTTGATTAATCAGTTGAAATGATTGTTGATCATCAAATGAAATGAATTACTGGTTGAATTTACTTTTTTATCGGTTTTTCTGATTCTTTCCTAACTGTTGTTTCTCAATCGCAAAGATGGAGAGAGAGAGAGAACGAGAGAGATGATGATGAGTGCGCAGATTAGAATGACTATTATACTCTAGTCATTGAGCAGAATTAGTTCAACAGATCGATAGAATCAAGAATTTACAGAATTTTCACCATGAAAAAGGAAAAAGAATGACAGATGAGAAAGAAAAATTGAGAGAAAATAAAATATCAACACAAGTTATATTTTCCATCCTTGGGTTGACTTTACATCAGGTAACATATTCACCATGAAGATAATTATCATATTGTCTTCTCGTTGATTAACATTTAATTATCATTATTTCATCTTGTTCGTTATCATCTCATGAGAATTGGTCTAATTACATTTTCTCTTTAACCTTAATTTACTTATTTATCTGTTGATTAAAATTTAAAATGATTCGCGTTCATTTTAAATTGTTTCATCTTTCTAAGCCTAATTGTTGTAATCTAACAGTTGACAATATTCAATGAGTGTCAATCATTAATCACTCAGTAATTAATTAACTGTTATTGGTGTAAATTACTTACATATCCATTAATTGTAATGTTTTTTTCTCATCTCAACAAATCAATTGATTTAAATTGTCACCTTGATTTTTTTTATTACTTTTCTCGATTGATACAAATTCAGCTATTGATTAAGATTAACTGTTATTGTATTACTTATTCATTTATGGGAAACTGAGTTGATTTAAGTCACAATTTATTTAAATTACTCGAAAAAGTTTATGAAAGTTTGTCCTGAAGATAATTATTACCAATCAAATAGTAAATAACATTTCACAATTAAGTTTTCAAAAGTTTTCGTTGGATAATTAAGGCAACAAACGATTAAATTGTAACTATCATTTACCAATAAACTTTAATCTAGTTGGTTTTTTGCTCTATTGATTGTTAATTAAGCTATAGTTTGATGCTGATTTATGGGATAATTATTAATTTCTTTATTGATTTTTACGAGTGGGTAGAGTGAAGTTGCGATGATAATTGAATGATATAATTAGATTTAATTGGTAAAATTTAAGTGTAAAACTAATGAGAATCAATCTCATCAATAAGTCAACGATTTCATTGACTTCCAATCAATTGCCTGAACATGACAGATTGTTACATATTTATTGTTTTAACGATCTTAAATTTACAGTTATCCTCATGGAATTACAATTTTAAGGTCATGGGTTAAAGGTTAATTGATTGATAAACATTTAATTCATTCATTTGATATCGATTCTTATTTATCAATTAAAATACCAATACAACAATTTTCACCTTTCCAATATCCATCCCAATTAAATGATGATCACGATGATAATAATTATATTGTAATATTAATTATTGGTCTATTGATAATTAGATTAAATTTCTAAGAGAAATTTTAATCACAATTAATAACTTAGTGAGTAATAACATCATAATTTATCTGTAGTCAGAATTGTAGTAAATGATATTTGATTGGAAACGATTTCATGAGATAATCATTATTTTGATTTTTATTTTGAAAGAATCGATATTATCTATTACATGTTAATTGTTTCACAACATTTTAATTGTCACGATTTTTTAGCTTTTCTCTGAATCGACAATTAGCCGAAATTAGAGAAAAATAAGTTGACTCGGTTTATTTGTACAATTTGATAAATATATTTTATTCGAAGATATTGTTCATTTACAATTAGCCTTCTATTTAATATTATCATAACATTTTTCTTTCAAAATCAATGAATTTACAATAGTATTGTTTTTAAAATTGCTTATTGAATTAGTATTAGAAACGAATGCATTTATGACTGTGTGACCAGTTCGAGCCATTTTCTCAAGGCTTCGCCCAGAACTCTTGGCATACAGTTGATATCTTTGAGGATAATATAAAATGGGAATGGAAATTTATCCATATAAGGCTCCAATGTGAAATTTCCTGACGAATCTTTAGTAGCAGATTTAATATCAAGTATAGAATTTCCGTCTGATTGACTGTCCATTACCAAGAAAACAGTAAAAACGTGAAGCTCTTGGATATTTCTAACCGCCTGACGAACCAATGCTTCGCCTTCATTGAAAAGACCTCGTCCGTCCGATATTATGATCAATAATTGAGAGACAGCGCAGCCTAAGGCACTTTTACGTGATGAACATTGAACCATATACTTTGCAGCAGTTTCAAGTAAACCACCAATTCGTGTGTGTTTCTGTCCAAAGTCAAGCTGAATAAAAGTAAAAGTAAAACATTATTATTAATTTAGCGAAACAAATTGAAACAAAATGACTATAATGGTAAACTAAATTGATGATATAACAAATAACAATTTAAGAAATAAAACTTACAGATGAAAGTAATTTCGAGCCAGCCGAGTCTGTAAATGGTTCACCAAAGGAATGAAGTAATTTAACTTGTTCACCGAAACTCATAACAGCCAATTCACCGGCTTCCATGAGAGATAACGATTTACCCAGGAGAGCGATCGACTCGAAAGCCATTCGTTTCGATTGATTGTCCAACATGGATGAGGAATCATCAATTGCCAAGATAATTTGATATTGACGTTTACTTGGTTTGTTTCTTCGTAACCAAATCTTATCCTTCTTATAGGAACTGGCAATGTATTCAATAACTTTTCTCATATTCAAACGTTTTCCTGTTCGATAATCACCTTTCATTTTCGACGCTTTCATTGGTTCGAGAACCAATTGTAGCTGTTGACATAATTCGTAAACCAATGGACCAACAGTTTTCTCACATTGATTCCAAGCATCTTTTCGAGCTTCATCAACCAAAAGTTCACTTCTCTCAATCCTCTCGTGTAACTTATCAAACCATGATGATTGGTTCATTTCATGATCTTCTTCATTCTTACCAAATTGAGTGTAGAATTGTGACTCAGGTCCTCGAGGAGCTGTTGACGTTTCTGTGTAATCACCTTCCATGTCAATCATTTCCTCTTCATCTTCCCCTGGAGCATTACCTGTTTTCTCATCTTCTTGTTTAGGACCTTGTTTATTTCCAATAGATTTTTCTGCTTTCTTTTTCTGAACTAAATCTTCATTTGATTCATCAGGTTGATCAATTTCCATCTCCTCTGGGTCAACGAAATTATCTTCAGACTGTTCAGGTTTATTTTCATCATTTTCATTATTCTCAGGGCGACTTTTAGCTGCATCACAATCTTCAGCAATATCGATAACATCTTTCATAGATTCTTCATTATCAGCACAATGTTGTACTAATGAAGATTGAATCTCTTCTTTATCTTTATCGCTTTTATCTATTTCTGGTTTAGATTCTGCTTTAGATTTTTCTGTTTCATATCTTTCCAGGATTCGTTGTTTCTTTGTTGCTTTTGCAGGAGTTTCACTTGTGCTTCGATTTCCTCGCTTTTTCTGGTGAGGTTTAGATGTTAAACTTTGTTCATTTGTTGATTCCTCATGGATGGCTGAAGATTTTATCTGACCCTCGTTTGCTTGTCCTTCTGTTGGATTGGAACTGTTTCCAGTTCCTTCATTTTCCTTTTCATCTTTGGTCATTTCATTTGCTCCTTCGTTCATGTTTCTATCATCTTGTTCACTCAATGGATCAACTTGAGCATTTGGTTTCAATTCAGAATCAGCACAAGAATCAAGAGGAGCTTCTTCAGTATCAGCAACCTGATTATCAGGAGCATTTTCCTCTTCTTTCATTTCATCATTTTGCTCATCATCTTTTCATCTTCTTCTCCTTGTTCTTCACCTTCTCCCTCTTTCTTTTCTTCTTCATCAGCTGATTTTTCCTCTTCATCAGCAGCAACTTCCTCAGGAATCTTAACCTCATCTTTAGTTTCATCTTTATCTGGTTCACCAGGTTGATCTTCATTTTCATCTGGTAAAGCATCAGAATCTATTTCTTCAGTCTTTTCTTCTTGGTCTTTGTCTTCCTCTTCCGCTTCATCGCCTCCTTCTCCAACCTCGTTACCATCCAATTCCATGTCTTCCGGAAATTCTTCAGCTTCTTCACCTCCCTCTTCTTCATCTTCTCCTTCACCTTTCTGTTTATATGGATCTTGTCGTTCTCCTTCATATTCATCATCAATCTCTTGTTCATTAATCTCTTCAGTATCAGACTCATCCTTGTCATCCTTGTTCTTGTCTTTACCTTTACTTTTCTCTTTGACCCCTTGATTATCATCTTTGGCAACTAATCGATCGTCACCAATCTCCTCTCCTCCCTCATCTCCATCATCATCCAAATCGTCTTCATCGTCATCTTCATCCTCACTTTCTTCGTCATCACCCCACATTTTATCATCTAATCCTTCGGACTCGTCAATGTCTCCCATCTTCTTGTCCAAATCATCTTCCTCTTCCTCTTCTTCACTTTCTTCCTTGTCCTCGTTATTTTCATCCTTTTCATCAGGTCCAAATTCAGGAGCTTCAAAATCTTCTGACATCTCAATACCATTTTTCTCATCTTTTATATCTTTATCATTAGATTTGTCTTCCTCTTTCTGAGCACCGGAAGGTAAGGCTTCATCCAACTGATCTTCACTTTCAATTTTATTCGAAACATCCTCTTCACCTTCACCTTCACCTAATCCAGCATCAGTTAAATCTTTAAATTTATCTTTGGTATCAGTCTTTTCGTTTTCATCTTGCCAGGGAGGAGGAAGACAAAATCCTTGTTTACAAACATCAGTAAACAGTCCGAGTAAAATGAACAATAGTTTACAACGAGCTCGGAATGAAGATAAATTAATTCGTGTAAAGTAATTTACCAAATTAACATATTTGTCCAGGTACGAATGCATGTGTACAATGATATCTTGATAGATGGTCAATTGTTGTTCATCTTGTAAATTAATTGAGCTCGAAATGGTATCCAGAATATCTTGAGCTTTTTGTTGAACACCAATTAAGTTGAGTTTATCCAAAAAGTTGCCTGATACTTGGGAGTAAATTTTATCCATGGAAACTTGATTCTCATCACTTGGCTGAGTTTCTTCAAGATTTTTGAACAATATTTGGACATGAGATAAGATGGACACAAGGAAACTTTCACATTTTTGATAAACTAATTGAGTGATTTCTCCTGATTGCACAGAACAATCGGTTTCAAGGTAACGGGCACGGAAAATGATTAAATCGTTTGATATTTTATCACATAATTCACTGAGATGAGCAACTACAGTTCCGGGTGAAGTTTTGATGGATTCGAGATGAACTTTCAATTTACTTGATGATGTTGCCATTAAATCCCAAGCAGTTTCTAATTGGGATTCTGTTTTAGATGTAGCGATTGGAGATTTGTAAATTGTCGATGGTGTTGGTGTGAAAATTGATGAAATTTGTAGCAAATCATTTAAAGAATCATTGCAAATTGAAGTTAATTCACTTTCATTGGTATCTGATTTGATTGGAAGCTCTTTCACTTGATGAAGTAAACACTGTAAACTCAAACGATAACTTGACAAGGTAGATAGCCAATGGTCACACGTTGTAGATGAAGATAGTTTTGTTTGTCGATCTGAACACTTAGAGATCGTTTCACTGATTTTATCGAGTTTTTTAAGCACAAATAGCTGATTGAATATCCTTCGCTTAGATGTAACAAGTTCGTTGAGCATAAAGCCTACAATTCCTCTTAATCTTTCAAATACATTACGAATTTGTTTGAGATCATCTGATGGACAAGTTAAAGATGCTTTGAAATCTATGTACCGCATTAGAGCTGAATAAAAGTACTTATCAGCTGAATCAGATTCTTCTTTGTTTATAGCAAGACCCCAATCAGGTTCGAATGGAAAACAAGTGGCAAGAGTCTCATTCAAATCAAACGAATTGTACATTTCGATTCCTTTCTTGAACGATATTCCCCATTCTCCAAGATTTTTGAGTAGTGTCGAGAATGATTGTCGCTTCATGTTGTTGATTCCTTTCACTTCTTTCTCATATTTCTCTTTTTCCTTTATTGTTGGAGCGACTTTAAGATTCGCCATTTCTTTAATTCCTTCAACAATGTCTCCAGTTCGTTGGTCCAATCTTTTTATTGATTTTCGAAGATTTTTTGTACTCACTTTGATTTTCTTCGAATATTTTCCAACTTTGATTATTAGCTGATGAGATCTTGAGAGAGTTTGAAGATCTGAACATGGTATTGGCTCAAGAGAGTGAACAATATCATCAGATGCTAATTGATTGGGTAGAAGAATCGCCTTTAAATCAGATTCTGATTTCGAAATTTTCAGGAAAGGCATAACTGGAACATTGAGTGATTTTTCGTATTTTTTGGTCAAACGATGGAGAGTTCGATGAGATTTTTCCACTTTGCTCTTTAAACTCCAAAAGTTTCCATCGTTCCAACGCATGATCTTCACGAACTCTTTCAATTCTTTTTCAATGGGCTGACGTATCTTAGCTATTTCGTCAGAGACTGATGACTCAAATTGAGAGAAATATTTATGTAAATTGACCAGAATTGTGAATAACGGAAGTTGAGATCTTGTTGAATCAACACAAAGTTGATGATCGATAAAGTTACGCAGTAAATTCAATCTGGGTTTAAATTGGCCAATTGTTGATTCCTCGAGGAATTGTTTCAGCAAAGATAATAATTGCTTTTCATTTTCTTCATTACTATCATCCATTAATGATTCATCCATTGATAACATTGAATGAATCATTGAGTAAAAGTGGAACCAGTTTTTGGCGATTTGTTTATGTTCAATTTCACGGTGAACTGATTCTAATAACGTTGACCAACATTTAAGCTCCATTTTTCTCCATTTAATTACTAGAGATGTGACAGGAGTTAATTGTTCGACTAATTTAATCTTCCTATGAGCCATTTGCTCCCAGTCTTCAGCTGCACGAAGCAACACCTCTAATCCAGTCACAATTTTAGCCAAAGGTGAATTAATATCAAGAGTATAAAGCCTTTCGATTATTTTGAGTAATTGGTGAAGCATTGGATTTCCAGGGAACTGAGGAAGAAGCTCATTGATTATACGATTTTTTAAAGGTTCCAAAATGGTGTAACATTCACGGAGCTCTTCCGGTTTTGGATCATTGTAAAAATTGTATGACGATGTAGAATTGTAGTTTAATGAGAACGACAAGGTTTTCTCGAAAAGACGAGTCATCATCCACGAACATTCAGCTGAAGATTGGTCTAAATTACGACCAAGAGTAGGGCCAATAACATCAACGATTTCAGTCAATACTTGGTATCGATAGATCAATGGTTTGAAAATGTCGGTTGAATTTGTTGATTGAACTTTTTTCCTTGATAAAACAGATGAGACATCAGCATGAAGTTGACATATTTCAACAATGTCGCTTTCTTGGATAGTTTCAATGATCTTTGCTGACTTTTTGGTATCACTATCATCGATTGAGGTTTGGTCCATACCGATAGGATCTTTCATGAATTCTCGGAAATCATTCTCATAGGTTGGAAATCGACGTTTAATCTCCTTCTCATCAATAACTTCCTCGGGCAGTTCTTCGGGATGCGTTTTAGCCTTGTATTGGAAAAGACTTTCTTCTTCTGCTAATTTTTCTTTTCTTTCTTCCTCTTTGGTCAACCAATAATTTAGAAAAGTGTTGACCACTTGGAAAAGAGTCACCAGAATATCATAGTTGGGAATTAAAGATAAATGAGCGGCATTTTTCAGCTCAGCCAAAGCCGATTTGTACAAAAGGTTTGAACAGCTCACTGATCCTAATTTTGTCCGTTGAGTGAGATTTTGAAAGCCTTTCAACTTTACGACATCAATTGCATCAATGGCACGAGTTATTGGATCCAAGGTTGCAAATTGGAACATTGATTTTAAGATATTGGTGAGATTTTCCCGCTTTTCACCTTTTTCATAGGCTTTGATTGTTTTACTAGTCAACTGTTCATGAGAGGATAAGTTCAATCCATTCAAAGTTATTAACAAACCCAAAAGCATTTCATTGGACACGTTTGCGTACAAAGGATAAGTATTGTGAATATGGTTGATGAAATGAGAAATTGATTTCTGTAGACCAACTAAATCAGTTTTATCGAAACTCTTGATTAGTTCAAACACTTTTTCCAATGGAAGTATAGTTGATAAGAATTGAATAACATCATCTCTCAATTTCTGATATTGTGAGGGAACAGGTCGATGTCCTTGTCGTGCTTTTAGTTTTTCAATTTTCTTGAGTACAATCGCTTTACGATTCAATGCTTGTAGTACATGAGGATGATCTGATTCTGGTATAATAGGTTCACCGGTCTCAATGATTGATATCCGATTCTGAGAAGCTAATTCTTCATCCAAAAATTTAAGTTCTTCAAGGTAATGAGATAATTTGATGGACCATTTTTGCAAGGGGTCAATTAACATCGTTGGTGACCAGAGGTGAGCCAATATACAGCCAAATAATATCATTGCTGTTCCTTTGGTGTGATTGTCAATCTGCGAAATGTCACCTGAAACTTGTTGACATAATTGAGAGAAAGTCAATTTATATTCGGGTGACAATTGTGACAAGAAATCATCGATAGTTGGTTTTACATTATTGATAAGTTCAACGACGAGATCAAGGTGATAACTTGAAAAATCGTGAGCCTGAGGATCGACAAGTGTCTCGAAATTATTTGAAACGTAGGTTTGAAGTTTGTCAATACAATTGATTTTACAACCAATGGTTCCAAGCACAGATTCTGAGTTGAGTAATTTAGATGATAAAAGAGTCATAACTGGTGATGATGAGAAAGAATAACCAGATTTAAGCCACTCTGATGTTTCAAGAACTTTTCCATTTGTTGAATCTTCATTTTCCTTAGGCACAAGAAGTGAGTACAAATTTTCACAAGATAAAGTTCGATGGAAGTCAATCATATGGTAGAAAAGTGTTTCTTTTTGAAGTTTCAAATCAAAAGGTAAACATTTAATCAGAACTGAGTGTATTGGTGAGATGCATACACCCTGAAGACACTGAATCACTGAATCAATTGGCTCAAGACTCTTGAGATGACAAGTCTGTTTCCAGAAAAAAGAGAAATAATTAATAGGAACAACTAATTGAGCCATTCGATTTAAAGGTTTTTCCAATGATGAAGCTAATTCTTGGTCACCCCTTTCGTCCATATCATCATGCTGACCAACTGAATTATTGTCGGATGAAAATACTGATTCCCTTATTTTACTTTCCAATTTGGTAAGTTGATCTGACAACATGAGATAATCACAATTTTCATTTAACAAATTGTCGTAAATTTGGACAATTTCATCGAGGCAAATTTGAGTATTGCGATTTAGTGTTAATTGATTGTCACTGTTATTTAGTAATCGAGACAATTCCATTGATTTGATGAAAAGAGAGGCACTTTGTTCATCTTTGTATAGTGTCAATGATGGAGATAAATTTTTCTTGAATGAAAACTTTTCAATTGAAGTTTTTTGATCCAAACCTTGTAAGGAGTTGAATTTTATGTATAATTGTTGATTGAAATCAAATCCAATTGTTTGGTGAGTACGAA